>NC_090012.1:378675-588430 GCF_036417845.1 Apteryx mantelli
TGGGGTGGGCACTAAGGGGTGACAATGACATCCAGGGTGGGGACACAGGGGTGGCAGTGCCGGCTGGGGTTGTGTGGGGGGACAATGTGGTGGTGACAGTGCCATCCAGGGTGGCACAGAGGGGTGGCAGTGCTGGCCAGGCGGTGGGGGACAGAGGGGGGACGGTGACATCTAGGGTGGGCACAGAGGGGTGGCAGTGCTGCCGGGGAGGGGGGGTTAATGGGGGGGGGACGATGACATCCAGGGGGGGCAATGCAGGGGGACGGTGACATCCAGGGGGGGCACAGAGAAGGTGGCAGCGCCAGCCGGGCTGCGCACGGAGGGGGCTGCCTGGTGCCTACCCCCCCTCCTCACCCCCCCCCCATCCGTGTCCCCCCCGTCCCCCCCCCAGCCTGGAGGGGCCGCGCGGTGCCGCTGGGGGGGCCGCGGGCGGCTGCGGGGGGCCGAGCGGCGCCGCTACGGGCTGCTGGGGGGGGCCGGGGGGGAGCGGGCAGCGCCCAGCTGCTGGCACCCTGCGCCCGCTCTCCGGCCGCCCTGGCCTGCGCCGCCGCCCTCCGCGGCGCCATCACCATCAGCGAGAGCTTCCGCCGCCGCCGCCCCCCGGAGCCGGAGCCGGAGCTGGAGCTGGAACAGAGCCAGAGCCGGAGCCGCCGCGGAGAAAACAAAGAAGAAGAAGAAGAGGGGAGCGATGAAGGAGCCGGAGCCGCTGGAGGTGCTGACCCCCGTCAAGGCAGAGCGCGGCCGCGGAGCGGGGCCACGGCACGGGGACCCCCCCCTAATTCTGGCCGGCCCCGAGGGACGCTGAGGAGGTGCCGGAGTTGGAAGTGCCGGAGCCGGAGGTGCTGGAGCCTCCGAAAAAGAAAAAGAAGCACAAGCGGAAGCGGAGCTGATGGAGGACTCGGGGCAGATGGAGCTGCCGCAGCCCTGCTCCATGGAAGAGATCCCGGCGTGACCCTGGCCGGATCCGACTTCCCGGGAGGGATCTGACTTGTTCCCGGCGGGAGCCGGCGCCTCAAAGAGCCCGGGGGCAAGTTCAGGGCTGGGAATTGGCCCCCGCCAGTGCTTTCTGCCATGAATCCCAGTCCGCCACCGGATTTGCGTGGGCTCTTTCGGGTGCCAGCGGGCTCCCCGGGGTGATGGCACCATTCCCGTCGGCAAAGGCAGCCCCCATCCTTACGGAGCCGGCTCCGGCCCCTCCGTGCACCCTCCCTGCCCGGTGCCAGGCAGAGGCCACGTCTCCGTTTGGCGCTGTTTATTATAAAATTAAAAAGGATTTTGTCCCCGCTCACTTGGGGGCCTTCAGGAACGGCTCGTGCAGGACGTCGAAGAGCCTCTTGGCCTGGAAAAGGGAAAATCCGGTGTGGAAGGGCCCGGGAGCTGCTGCCTCCGGCCCGCGGCCCCTCTCCGCTCACCTTCTGGGCCCGATGCCGGGGCAGAGGGACAGATCCTCCCTGGAGGCTCCCACGACGGCGGCCAGCGACTGCGTGGACCGAGGCGGACGTTAGGGCTCCGGTGCCAGGAAGGGGGGGGGAAGCCAGCGCGGAGCTGGGCTCCGGCATGGGCACGGACGGACGGACAGACAGGAGACTCACCCCGAAGGTGGTGAGCAGGCTCGTGGTGTCCGTCTTGTTCACCGACTTGACGCTGGTCAGGCAGTCGGTCATTCTGCGGGCGGACAGCGGGGCGAGGGCAGCCCCCGTTTTCCCCAATTTCCCCCCAAACGGGGGCAACTCCGATGCCGGTGCCCCAACCCCGGGGTGCTCCGAGGTGGCCGAACCAGCCTGGAGACCCCCAAACCCACCCCACCACCTGCAGCTTTCTCCCCTGGGGTTTTCCACGCCGTCACCTTCCAAGGGTGTTGGATCCCCCTTTGCTTCCTCCGGCGGCTGCGCGGGGTGGGAATAACCCCCCCGCTCCGGCGGCTCTGCTCCGAGTGGGGCGGGGGGACGTTCCCCCCCCCGGGACGCCGCTCGCACCCTTACCCGGGAGAGGAAGTCCTGCTCCACCCTCTCCTTGAGCAGGTCGGCCGGCTTCTGCTCGTAGGCTTTGTAGGTCTCCAGGTACCCGCCCGGCCTCCTCGGGGCTGCGGAAAACGCAGGCGGGGAGCCAGCCGCTCCCAAAGGGGAGCATTTCTATCCCCAAATCCCGGCTCCGCGCCCCCGCTTCGGGGGTCACCGCCATCCCCTGAACCTTGGCGAGGACCTGGGGACGGTGGTGTCCTACCTCCAGGCCAAGATGAGGGTGCAGTCGGCCAGGATGCACATCTTCGCCAGCTCCTTCAGGGCTTGGTGCGGGTCTTTCTGCGGAAGCGGAGCGGAACGGAGCGCCCGCGGAAGGCTCAGCGCGGGGATGGAGAGGGGGACGGAGGGGGGGGACGGAGAGTGGGGGACGGAACGGACGTCTCACCACGTCGACCTGCAGCAGCAGCAAGCTGCAGCGCGTACGTCTTGCCCAGGCGGCGCAGGCGCTCGTGGATGTAGTTGGGGTTGAGGTTGTGGTAGCGCAGGCTGGGGGCAGAGAGAAGCAGGGAGCACCCGGATCCGTGGGGGACACCCGGAGCTGCGGGGGGGGACGGGGGACACCCGGAGGGGGACCTCACCTCAAGAAGAGGGCGCAGGTGCTCTGGCCCAGCACGTAGTCGGGGACGATGTCGCTCGAACTCCCAGGGCACGTTGCGCACAAACTTCAGCACCGGGTTCCCCCGCTGCGGAGGGGGGAGGACGGGGGGGGCAGCGGGTCAAGGCTGCCACCGGCCAGGCGGTGCCACCCTGGAGGCGCCGGGGGGACAGTCCCCGTGCCGTGTCCCATGGGACTGGGTGCCCCACGCCAGGGGACCATCCCCCCCCATGGCCCAGGATGCCAGGGGACACCAAGGAATGGTCTCCTCATATCCCAAGACACCAGGGGATGATCCCTACGTGCCAGGAGACGGGTCCCCAGTGCCCAAAGGTGCCAGGGGACAGTTCCCCGTGTCCCCAGGTGCCAGGGGACCGTCCCCAGTGTCCCAAGGTGCCAAGGGACCGTCCCCAGTGTCCCAAGGTGCCAGAGGACGGTTTCCTGTGTCCCCAGGTGCCAGAGGACGGTTCCCCATGTCCCCAGGTGCCAGGGGACCGTCCCCAGTACCCCAAGGTGCCAGGGGACAGTTCCCCGTGTCCCCAGTGCCAGGGGACGGTCCCCAGTGCCCCAAAACACCAGGGGACAGTCCCCTGTGCCCCAGGACAGCCCCCATGTGCCCCCAGACCCCAGGGGACGGTCCCCCTGTGCCAAGGAATGGTCCTCCCATATCCCAAGACACCAGAGGATGGCTCCTACGTGCCAGGGGACGGTCCCCTGTGTCCCTACATGCCATGTGATGGTCTTCTCGTGCCAAGGATTGGTACCTCTCATGCCCCAAGACACCAAGGGACGGTCCCCATGTGCCAGGGGGACGGTCCCCAAAGCCCCAGGTCCCCTGGGGATGGTCCCCTCCCCTCCCGGCCCTGCCCCACCTCACCTGCCGCGGGCTGACGATGATGCTGCTGCTCTTGGTGCCCGGTTTGAGCACGGGCAGGGGGGCCACGTCCCCAGGGCCACCGCCGCCACCGTCCCCAGCACCCGGCGGGGGCCCCGCGGCTGCCCTGACCTCACCCGCGGGTGCCACGGCTGGTGCCGGCGCGGCTCCGGGTGGCACCGAGGTGGCCGTTTGCTTCACGACGTACTCAGCGTAGGAGCGAGGCCCCGGCGGCTCCGGCTCCGGGGGCTTTTTTTCCGGGGGGCCGGAGGCTGCGGAGGGTTTGAAGAGCGACGGCACCTGGCAGGGGGGAGGCGGTGAGCCGGGGGGGCCCTGGAGCGAGCTGAGCCCCGGGAAAGGGGGGAGCCCTGGGCTGGGCCCCCCCCCGGACCCCCAAGGTACCGGCGGGGCGGTGGGGTCGTCTGGCCGCAGGGTGAATCTCTTCCTCTTCCCCTCCGGGGACAGGGCTCCGGCGGCGGCCTCCATCGTCCTGGGGGGGCAGGTGTCACCGGCCAGGGCGGCCCGGGGTCGAGGGTCACGGCTGGGGTTAAGTTGTGACCCTGGGGTTCCCTGGGGTCGAAGGTCACGGCTGGGGTTAAGGTGTGACCCTGGGGGCTCCCCGGGGTCGAGGGTTACGGCTGGGGTTAAGGTGTGACCCTGGGGGCTCCCCGGGGTCGAGGGTCACAGCTGGGGTTAAGGTGTGACCCTGGGGGCTCCCCGGGGTCGAGGGTCACAGCCAGGGTGAATTTGGGCCCTGGGTTCGCCCCAGAGCCAGGGTCAAGGGTCAACTTAGGGTCCCCCCGGGCGCTGACCCCAGGGAGGGGGCGTGGCCCCGGCCTGCCCGCTGAGCCCGCCCCCTCCGTGCGGCGATTGGTCGCTGCGCTGCCAATCAAAGAGGAGCTCCCCCTCCCTCCGGCATGCCCGCGCATGCGCGCTCGCGCCGACTCACCGCCCGCCTGCCCGCTCGGAGGGCGCCTCCGCCGCGGCGGGGCCGGCGGGGTCCCGCCCGCCCCTCTCGCCGCCTCGGCGGGGCCGGTTGGGTCCCCGCTCGCCCCTCGGGCCCGGGGCCGCCCCGGGAAGGCCGCGCTGCGCGAGTCCTGGGGCTGACGGGACTCTGCGGCGGCGGCGGCTAGAGCAGTCCCGCTCGGAGCCGATCTGTCCGCTCCGGTCCTCCCGCCTCTATGGCGGTGGGCGGGGCTTCCGCTTTGGAGGCCACGCCTCCCGGCGTGCCAAGCACGTGGTCCCGGTCCTGCCGGGAGGGGGAGGGGGGGGGGGGCGAGGGGCGCGGTACGGGGGAAGCTCGGTGCACCGGTACCGGGGGGCTACCGGAGGCCTGGGTTGGGGTACGGGGGTGATACCGGGGGGGAGGCCCCAGTGCACCGGTACCAGGGGGGGGTTTACGGGAGGGGGTTGGTACCCCGGTTCCAGGAGGGGGGGGGGTCGGTACCCCAGCAGTGTGGGCTCTGGGGGGGGGTCTGCACCCCAATACCGAAGGGCGGGGGCAGGTTCCTGGGGTGTCCTCACTGCCCCCCCCACGGTGAAGCCCCTCAAACCTCAATACCCGCAGGGACAGGACCCCAAAGCATCCTTTGGGCCCCCCCCCAGGACCCCCTTGTCCCCCCTGGGACCCCCATGCACTGGTGCCAGCCCCTCCCCCCCCACTGTCCCCTTCGGACCCAGCCCAGGGGCCCCAAGGGGTCCCTGGGAGGAGGCAGCTCCAAGGGAGCCCCCCAGGGTGCCCCCACCGCCCTCGTCCCGTGGGGCAAGATCCCTGTTGGGGGGGGACCTGCTCCGGGCTCGTCCCAAATCCGCTCTCTGCTCCAGGTCCCGGATGCCCGTGGGCTGCTGCCGCCGGGGCGGAGAGAAGGACCAGGTTCCCTGTGCCCAGCCGGACACTGAGGAACGGGGAGGACGGGATGGGAACCGGCTGGGACAGGGAACCAGATGGGATGTGGACTGTTTCGGACACGGACCAGCTAGGATGGGAATCGGAGGGGACAGGGAACGGCTGGGATTGGGATTGGATGGGATGGAAACCGGTTGGGACAGGGACTGGCTGGGATTGGGACCAGCTGGGATGAAGACCGGCCAGGGACCAATGGGGATTGGGACCGGCTGGGATGCAGACCGGACAGGATGGGAACTGGCTGGGACGGGGACTGGTTGGGATGGGGACAGGATGGCACGGAGACCAAGCGGGACGGAATGCGCAGCGGTCTCCCCCCCCCATCCCGGCGCCCTCGGGGACGTCCCCCGGCGCAAGGGGCCACATCCCATCAGCAGCTTCTTCCGACCAACCTTTATTCCTCCCCCGGGACGCCCCTACGGCAAAGCGGCGGCGGGCGCAGCCGGGCCCCCGGCGGCTCCCCGTCTCCCAAGTCCGCGGTGGCGGCTGGTCGCGGCGGCGGTGCCGGGGGGCTCGGCGGCGCGCCGGGCCCAGTACGCGGCGGTGAGGGCGACGGCGCGCTGCAGGCGAGCCCAGGCGCGGGCGTCGTTGCGTTGCGGGCGCGGCCTCGGCGAGGAGGCGCGCGTGCTCCCGCAGCTCCGCCAGCTCCCGCTGCGTGCTGCCGTTCTGCCGCAGCAGCTCCTTGGTGCGCAGCGTGATGCCCAGCAGCCTCCGAGCGCCGCAGGATCTCCACCGTGTTGCGGAAGCGCCGCTGCTTCCCGGCGCTCTTGCCCGACGGCCGGAGGTGCTTCCGTCTCCGCCTCCTCCTCGGCGCCCGGCGCCGATCCGCCGCCGCTTCACCCGACGGCGCCGGGATCGCCGCCTCACCGGCGGCCGCTTCCCAAGCCTCGGCCACGCGGAAGCGTTTGGCGGCGGCACCTCGGGCGTCCCGGGGGCCGGCCGGGATGCGGCACGATCCTGGGATAGGCGCTGAGGCCGGAGCCGGAGGTGTCCTTGCGTGTTTTTTAGGGGCCGGGGCAGCAGAGGTCGGAGCGCGGCGGCGGGCAGCGGCTGCGGCAGCAAGAGGAGCCGGGCTCGGCTCCGCGCCCGGCTCCGGCGGCGGGGCGGTCCGCTCCAAGCCACCAGAGCGAGCGTCCGAGGAGGCTCCCAGCGGCTGCGGGCGACACGGAGCAGGGGGTAGGTGAGCGCCCCGCCGGAGCCGCCAGGAAAGCGGGAAGCGGGCAACGTGCCGCTCGTTACCTGCTTGAGAGGAGGAGGTTTTTGACGATGTAGGACGGGGGCGAGGCTGGCGAAGGGGCGGCCGGAGCCGCGGTGCGCTGCGCCGGGAGCCGGCGCCCGGGAAGCTCCTCCGTGTCCGTCTGCTCCAGCGCGCTCAGGTAGGTCGGAGCTGGTGTCTGTCTGCGCGGGAAGGACGGGAGTGAGCCAGGCCCGTTGCCGCCGGGAATCGCCTCCCGCCGTGTGCTGCTTCCCCCCCCCCCCTCCCCTCCCTGGGGATCCCGATCTGCAAAAACGAGGCTCCGGAGGGGGGTGGGAAAAGCATCGGCAATAACCCACTCCATGGGGGAACTGGACGGGTTGGCCCTCCGGGAGCCGCTCCAGCATCCCGGCACAGCATTGGGGGCGAGCGGACTGCGGCTGGACCCCTGTTCCCAACCCAAGCAGCCGGAGCCAGAAGGGGGATCTGGAGCAGCTCCGGCTCCTTGGCCGCCTCTCCGGTGGCTCCCGGAGCGACGTGGGATTCCCCCCCCCCCGATCCAGCGGTACCTGAGAAGCCGGAGTCCTTCTCGGACCTCGCTGCCAGCGGGACGCGGGCTCCTCCGGGCGCTCTCGGCTCGCCGGCTCCCATCTTTTCCGGGGGGACCTTGCGGGCTGGGGGGACCGGGCCGGGGGGAGTTCGGGTGGGCGGGGGCGTCCTCGGCGGAGGCTCCCGGGCTCCCGGCCGCCGGCGTCTCCGCAGGCATCGCCGGCGCCGTCCCGCCTGCGGGCACCGGTGGGGGGGGGGGGTCAGGCACGGGAAAGGGGGGGGGACCGCGGGTGCAATCAGGTCCCCCCCACGGGTGTCGTTCCCCCCCCCCCCAAGTGCCCCCCCACCTCGGGGTGCTGCCATGTGGTCCGGGTGCCAGTTGGAGGGTGGGGGGGGGTGTCTCCGGGTTTGGGTGTCTCCGGGTTTTGGGTGTCGTCCCTCGCCCCCCCCACATCACGGGCCCCCCCCACAATTGCATCCTGCCCCCCAAATCCCCCCCCCTCCCCCGAACATCCTGGTTGCCCCCTCCGGAACCAGTTGACCCCCCCCCCCCCCAGAGCATCCGGTCCCCGATCTAGTCCCTCCTCCCTTGGAGCACCCGGTACCTACTTGCCCCCCCCCCAGTACCCGGTTGCCCCCCCCCCCGGAGCACCCTGACCCCGGTAAAACCGGTTCCCCCCCCCTCCACGGAGCACCCTGCTCCCGGTACCCCGGTTGTGCCCCCCCCCTCCACGGAGCACCCTGCTCCCGGTACCTGTTTGCCCCCCCCCTCCCCCCCCCCCCCCCCCCGCCCCGCGCCGCGGACACGCTCCGGGCCACGTGCTGCCGCCCCCGGGCCGCGCGCGCCCGCCCCGGCACGTGGCACCGGCGGCGGCGGGGGGCGGGGCCGGGGGCGGGGCCAGCGGGGGCCGCTCCGCACCGGGGCGCGCGGGGACCGGCCGGCGGGGACACGATACATGGCAGGAGGCAGATCGGGGGGCGGGGGGGGGCAGAGCAGGACCGGGGGGGGCAGATGGGCCTGACAGGGGCCCGTGGGGGACCCGGGGGGGGCAGGTGTGGGTCCGGGGGGGCAGATGGGGGTCCCGGGTGGTAGTTGGGGGGGGGTGAAGGGGGCAGGTGGGGGGGCAGAGGGGGCAGGTGGGGGGTCCGGGGGGGCAGATGTGGGGCCCGGGGGGCAGATGGGGGGGGTGAAGGGGGCAGGTGGGGGGCAGAGGGGGCAGTGTGTGGGTCCCGGGGGGCAGTTGGGGGTCTCCGGGGGGCAGATGGGGGGGTGAAGGGGGCAGGTGGGGGTCCCAGGGGGCAGTTGGGGGTCCCGGGGGGCAAGTTGGGGGGGGTGAAGGGGGCAGGTGGGGGTCCCAGGGGGGGCAGATGGGGGACCAGGGGGGCAGCTGTGGGTCCCGGGGGGGCAGTTGGGGGGGGGGGGGTGAGGGGGGCATGTAGGGGGCAGGTGACACCGGGTGGCCCGGCGCCGGGCGGAGGCGGCTTACGCAACGGCACAGCCTGTTCCCGCGCGCACGGTGTCACCGCTGCCACCACCGTGAATCTCACCGGGCCACCAGCCCCGGGCCACCGCCGCCAGCCCCGGCCCCCCCCTCACGCCACCGGCCCTCCCCACGGCGGCGCTGCCTCGCGTCACCCCACTGCCGGGCATTCGGGGGGGGGGGAGACGGGGGTGGACCGGCACGGGGACAGTGGCTGCCACCGGGAGCTGGCACTGGGGGACCAGTATGGGGGACCATAATGGGACTGTGACCTGCCACCGGGAGGCTGGCACTGGGGACCAGCGTGATGGGGACGGTGGCCTGGCACTGGGAGGTGGCACTGGGGACAGGCACAGGGCGGGGACAGGCGCCTGGGCACTGGGGACTGTGACCTGCCGCCGGGGGCCACCGCGGAGGTGCCGTGGGGACAACCCCCGCTGCTTGCCGGCAGGTTCCCGGGCTCAGCAGTGTCATGAGCTGGCCGGGCCTCAGCGCGGAGCCCCCGCCGTGTGGCCACCGTTCACCCGCGTGGCACCCGCCGTGGCCACGGCTGGGAGGGGACCCAGGAGTCCTGGCGTCCCCTCTCCTGGTGGCGCACTGACCCGGGGACGAGGACTGGACACCGCTGTCCCCTCCTGTGCCCGGCTCGGGGTCACCCCAGGTGTCACCCTGGGGACCCGGAGCAACCCCGGATGCACAGCCGTGTTGGGGACATGCTTGGTCACCACCCCCGTGTCCCTTGTCACTCTGTCCCAGTTCTCCAGTGCTCCCTGTCCCCCGTCCCCGTGTCCCCTGTCCCTCCTGGTGCCCCCCCCCGTGTCCCTATGCTCACTAGTGCTCCCCCCACGTCCCCTGTGTCCCCATCCCCTTGTGTCACCTCTGTCACTAGAACTCTCTGCACCCCCCATGTCCCCTGACCCTCCCCCCAATAACCTCTGCCCCCCCATGTCCCTGTCCTCATGTCCCCTGTCCCCCCCCCATTGTCCCCTGTCCCTGGTGTCCCCCTCTGTCCCCCCACCCCAGGGCCCCCATGTCTCCTGTCCCACCAGTGTCACCTGTCCCCCCAGTGTCCCCATGTTCCCCCCCGGTGTCCCCAGCCCCTCAGAGTCCCCTGTCCCCCCAGTGTTCCCATGTCCACACCCGGTGTCCTCATCCCTCAGTGTCCCCTGTCCCCTCCAATGTCCCATGTCCCCCCCGGTGTCCCCATCCCACCAGTGTCCCTGTCCCACCAGTGTCCCCATGTCCCCCCCTGGTGTCCCCAGCCCCTCAGTGTCCCCTGTCCCCCTCAGTGCTCCCATGTCCACCCCGGTGTCCTCATCCCCTCAGTCTCTCCTGTCCCCCCATGTCCCCATGTCCCCCCCGGTGTCCCCATCCCACCAGTGTCCCCATGTCCCCTCCCCAGTGTCCCCAGCCCCTCAGTGTCCCCTGTCCCCCCAGTGCTCCCATGTCCACCCTGGTGTCCTCATCCCCTCAGTGTCCCCATGTCCCCCCAATGTCCCCATGTCCCCCCTGGTGTCCCCATCCCACCAGTGTCCCCTGTCCCACCAGTGTCCCCATCCCCCCGGTGTCCCCCGTCCCCCCCAGTGTCCCCATGTCCCCCAGGGTCTCCCTGTCCCCCCGATGCCCCCACGTCCCTCCCGGTCTCCCATGTCCCCCCCGCCGGTCCGGCCCGGGGGTGGGGTGTTCCCGCCCCCCACCTCCCGGTACCGGGTGCCACCCCCCGGTGCCGCCGCCCCGCCCCCGCGCGCTCCCGGCCCCCGCCGTACCTGGCTGCGCGCGACGCTGGCGGCCGGGGCCGGAGCCGGTACCGGTACCGGGCAGCGGGCGGGGGGGGCGGCACCGTGGGCCGAGCCGGGCAGGGGGCTCGGGAACGGCGAAGGGGTGGAGCGAGAGGGACCCGGCACCGGCTCCGGCACCGGGTCGGCGGCTCCGGCACCGCCTTGGCGGCTCCGGTACCGGGGTCGGGAGCTCCGGGTACCGGGGTCGGCGGCCCCGGTGGGGGTGGTCCAAAACCGGTCTGGAGGCCCCGGTTCCGGGTTTGGGGGGTGTCGGGGGGGGTGTCGGTACCTAGTGGCTGGGAGCTGCGGTTTAGGGAGAGACACCGGGAGCCGACACCGGTACCGGGCCTGGGCCGGGTCCCGGGCTGGCGGCGGCGGCGGCGGCGGAGGGCGGCAGCAACACAAAGCTGGGGCCGGGGCCCCGCCCCCTCGGCGGCGGATTGACGGCGCCCGGCAGCCAATGGGCGCGGCCGAGGCCCGGTGACGTGACCGGCGGCGCGGCCCCCCCCGCGCCACGTGCGGCCGCGCGGGCCCGGTGCGCCGCCATGTGAGGGGGGCGGGGCCCGCGCGCGCCCGCACGTGACGGGGCGGGGCCTCCGCGGCACGTGACCGCCGCCACCAGCCGCGGGGGGGGCGGGGCCGCGGCCGAGACCACCGCGCTGCCCCACGGGGGGGGGGGGAACCGGGACCCCCCGCCCCACCGCCGGGACGCACCGAGAGGGACCCCCCGGGACCTCCCCCCACCGGCCGGGACCCCACCGGGAGGGACCCCCGGACCTCCCCTCATGACCGGGACAACCCCCCCCCCCCCCCCGGGCCAGACCAACCCATTGAGACCCCCAGGACCCCCCCAAAGCCCCCAGGGTGGGTGTGTGGGTCCATCCCAGCCCCCCCAAGACCCCCTCCACGGGGGGGGGGGAAACAGGGGACCCCCCCCCCCCAGCACAGTGGGGCTGCCCTAAGGAGGGGAGGGGGGGTTCACACATTAGGGACCCCCCCTCACCCCCAGGGACCCCCCATGGGCAGTTTAGGGGCTGCCCAAAATTAACCAGCCTCAGGCCAAGCTGGGATCCCAGGGATCAGCAAACCCCCCCCCCCCCAAAAGGAGGGTTTGGGGGGACCAGAGCCCCCCCCAGGACCCCCCCAAAGTCCCCCAAGCTGGGATTCGGGGAGCAGCTTGGGGGGGGGCACACAAGGAGGGTGCCGTGAGCCGGGGAGGGTGGTAACACGCCCCGCACAGGTGCCAGCCCCCCCCACACCGCGGGGCAGCCACCCGCCGCCCCCAGCGGAGCCAGCGCGGACACAGAAGAGCCGGTTTCGGTTCAACACCCACGTGAATTTATTCAATCCAGTCTGGAGTGCGATGAGGAGAAAGGGGCCGGTTTGGGCTAAATCAGCTCTCTTTATGGAAACAGAGACGACTCGGTCGAGAAAAACTCCTTTACAATGTCCTAAACACCTGCACAATGGGATGGAGCTCACAATGATTAACGTGACGAGTTTGACTTTAAATACAGAGACGGGGTTCGCTCCCTCGGATACAGCACAGCACACGGACTCCACCGAACCGCAAACCCACCCCCCCAGAGTTCCTGGAATAGAAAATAAAAAGCCTCGGAGCCCAGCAGGCCACGTCGGCTCCATCACCGCCTCCTGTCCGGTTAGCCGAGGGCACGGGCGAGTTAGGCTTCTTTAAAAATAAAGTTAGAGCAGGTTAATCCTTTTTCTTGTCCTCTGGGCGCTTTCTCCCTGGGGGAGCTGTCGGGCGCCTGCGGCGCGGCGGAGCTGCGGGGCGGCCCCTCTGTCTCGGCGCCTTGGCGTGCCGGGAGCCGGCCCGGCGGGCAGCGCGGCGGCGCCGTTCGGGCAGCGGCGGGGCTCGGCGTCGTCTGCGAGACCTGGTCCTCCCCGCTGATGCCAAACTCGTTGATTGCGCGTGAGATCCACCCGGTAGATCCAAGCGCTGGTAGAGGTAAATGAAGAAAACGACATCTGCGGGAGGAGAGGAGGAAAAAGAGTTAGGGATGGGAGGAGAGGAGGAAAGTCGGAGATGAGATGCTCGGCTGAACAGAGCCAGGGCGCTGCCAGGGCTCTCTCACTCCCCCCAGGAGATGGTTTAAAAAGCTCGCTGCAGCCATGGGGACGGCTCCGGGGTGATTGGAGCGGGTGGGAAGGGACGGAGCAGCACCGGGACACAGCCCGGCCACGCGCTGCAGCCCCCTTCGCAGGGAGGCTCCCGGGGGTCTGCGTGATCCAGCCCGAGGAGGATCCAGCGGCGATTTATTCCTTGCAGCTACACGATCCGGCTCTCCAGCCCCGCGGAGCGGCAAGGCCATGCCGAGCCCCTTACCGTCCCGCAGGCAGCCTATCCTGTACATCATGGGCATCTTGATCACGAAGGCGAAGAGGTCGTCGATGAAGGTGTTGAGGGCTTTGTAGGTCAGCATCCGCCAGGGCAGGTGGGCCACCGACTTCAGCTTGTAGTTGATGAACAGCTGGGGGGTCATGGTGATGAAACCTGCGGGACAGCGGAGGGGCGGGCCGCCGCGTCAGCCAGCGCTCAGCGCCAGCGCTCAGCGCCGCCAAAACAAGCCCTCCGGGCGAGCACGTTCCCTTCAAAGGCTTCTCCGGTTCGCGAGGCGGCCGGGGGTTGGAAAACGCAACCGGGAGAGCCTGTTCTCCCTCCTGCCATCCGTGGGAACAGGATCTCGGCCCCACGGCTTACCACTCTCTCTTTCCCATGCCCAATTCCTCCACCCCGCTAAGGCTGGGAGGTTTTTCGGCGCCAAAACGTGTTTTTACACTGCCAGCAATGGCTGGGTTTGAGGAACTGAAATATCTGTCGGTTTTGGTTCAGCTTTCCAGCCCAGTGAAGATCAAAAGCAGAAAACTGGACGAGAAAACACCGTAGGCAAAAGCCTGCGTAAAAGCACAACCGAGGCAATTACGGGACGCCGTTCCAGAAAGCAGCATTTCTGCGAGCCGCTCCCAAGTCAGCTGTTAACACGCAGAGCGAGACTAAATTATTGAAGCCGCCTTTTTATACGTGCTGCTTTAGGGTGAAAGCTGGTGAATTAAGTCACAGCTGCTGCTCAAACGCTTCTGGAAACCTGAGACAGTTGGGACAAGCTGCGATGAGGACCACCACGGCTACGAAGCAGCAGACGGGACGGACAGACGCTGCCGAGGGACAGCCAGAGAAGAGGCGGCGCCGCAGCGTCCCCACCATGGGGGTTAGGGGGCAGGAACAGCCACGGCAGACGGCCCCGAGGCGCTCGCGAGCGCGGCCGGCCCGTTCGGCGTCCCTCGGGCTGACCCACGCAGAGGGAAGCCGAGCCTGCGGGTACGACCTGGCACGCAGCCCCCCTCCCCCCAAATTAGAGGCGGTTTTGGGCAGCTCGGTGGCTACTCGTGGCAGCCGCGGACACGGCTTCTCCGCGCCGCTCCGGGCGCCGAGGAACGAAGGCGGAGGACGCTTGCTGGCGGCCCAGAGCCGCTCGCCACTCACCGAACGTCAGGAGGAAGCCGTAGAGCATGCTCAGCACCCACGAGTACCAGCCCTTGTGCTCCAGGTACAACAGACTGTACACGGCGTAACAGCCCAGCAAGGGGAAGAGGATCCACGAGAGGTACCGGAAAGCCATCTGGGGAGACAACGATACCCGAGGTGAGCTGGGAAGAGGGTGGGATCCACAGGAGACAGCACTTCAGCCTCATGCTTCCCCCTCTCCCAGCTCAACAGCCCTTCCCAAAATATCAGAGGCTTCAGACCCCGTGGTCGGGCCGGGCAATGCCGGGAGCCTGCTTCTCTGACAGCCTGTGCTGTCGTGAGCACATCCCAGGGCTTTCGTGGAAGACGAGGCAGAAAGAGACTTCCCAGGATGTTCTCCCTCATGCGGAGAAGCTGGAGAGAGGCTCCGCATCGCCCCCACCCTCGCCTCCCGGAGGGCCCCGCTACTCACATCGTCGTACACCTTGGTGGAAGACTCAATGTACGTGGATTTGTCTTTGAAAGTGAGACGCGGAAACACTCCTGCGACCTTGTTCTCTCGGTCCAGCTGCTCATCGGCCAAAGCAGAGAGGGGAAAGCAGTTACCAAACACCGCTCTGCTATGCCCAAGCGGGACCGACCGCGACGCAGCGTGATTCTGTGCACCGCAGAGTGGCGCCCCACAGAGATCCAGAAGCACGGAGCAGTCCGAGAACGCTCCCGGACACCCAGAGCACCCAAGACGCTGCTTACCCTGACATCCATGACCTTTGTGATCTTCCAGAGGTCGATGAGGAGCCCGATGAAGACGCTGACTTGCACCACGAAGTTCGTTTCATTGTCCAAGATGTAGAGGAGAACGACGAGCGACTGGAAGACGCCAAAGAAGACGGAGCGGACGGAGAGGCCCTCCAGGGACTGCCGGCTGTTCCAGAACTGGATGTCTGCAAACAAGGAATCGAAGCCAGGTCAAAGCTATGGTCCCCGTGCAGGGAAAACCACCACCTCTCTCCTCCCAGAGGAGCTGAATCAGGTCTGACTGGGAGGCCAGTTCACCCCTGCAGCGTGCGCAGAGCCCAGCACGGTGCCGTGGGCTGTTCGGGAGGCTCCCAAGACCGGCCTTTCTCCTCCTTCCCCCAGATGGCAGAGGGAGTGAGAGCAACTCGCCGACACGTGGGAAAAGCGGGCAGGACATCGCCCAGAGATGAGCAGACGCTGCAAAGCGCGGTCTGAGCAACCGAGCTGGCAACGGAGGCCCAGAAAACCACAAATTTCCAGCTTTAAGCCCACAAGTCAGCCCTGCGGCATTGAGCAACGCGGCAGAGGAGCGACAGATGTCTCTGAGCATGCGACAGCGGCCGTAGCCTGCCCGGGACGCGGCGAGATTTAGCCGTGGCTGCTGAAGATGTGACAAGCCCGGCTGGGGCTCCCTCTCCTTGCAACAGGGAAGAGGGTTCCCAGCAGCTCATGTCGCCTCCAGCAGCGCGTCGCGCTCGGCTGGCTGAGATCACACCGTAGCGGGAGGCCGTCTGCTCCGTCACTGCCACGGGGACAGTAACAAGTGGCCCAGGAGAGGTGGGAGCAGGGACACACGTCCCTCCCCTCTCCCCGGCTCCCCTCAGCCCCAGGTCCCTCCACGAGACTCACCGTTTTTGAAGGCCAAGAACTCAAATATGCTGTGAACGATGGAAACGATGATGGTCAGAGCCAGCAGGTACGGGTTCGTCTCCAGGAGGGCAACCTGGAACAGGCAACGAGAACCTCGCTGAGGCTCTGTCCCATCCTCCCGCTGCTCCCCACATCACGGCAAACAAGCCGAGGAGGCCCAGGGAAGGATCGGGGAGAAGATGTTGATGCTTTAAGGATTTTCTCCAACATGGAAACTGGCCACGTCACCATCACGTTGCTGCATATCGCCTGCACGGCCCAAGGGACCCAGGCACCTGGGACACCACGGTGGCACACACCGCAAAATAAGGAATGGATGACTGGGGCGATGCTTCCCTGCCTCCACCTCCCCTCGGCATCGTTCCCAAAGAGGCTGGGAAAAGCTGGGGGCCGCAATTTGGAAGCCAGTTCGAGCTGGTGCGTTCAGGTCCCTCTATGAGCGCTTCGAGAGGAAGAGGACAGGGAGAGGAGAGCTCGTATCACAAAGCAAACTAACAAGGAGTCATTGCAACGAAGAACTGGAATTAACACTTCCAGAAAGCTACGGAGAAGGGGAAGGAGTCGCTGTAGAAGAGTATCTGAGCCTGATCCCAGCCTACAAGAACAAGCAGGAGGGCCGCGTCAGGGAGAAAGGAGACCTGTGAGCGGCTCTTACCTTCACCGAGTCCTGCTCCTCGTCCGACTGCTCGTACAGGTCCTCTCCCAGGAAATTCCAGGGGGACTTGGTACTCTGGGCAGCGTAGAGCTGCCAGCGCCACAGGGAGAGCGGGCAGAAGGAGAGGCGGAAGGGCAGGCGCTGCAGGGTCTCGTTAATGGGGAAATAGTCCTTCTGCAGGTTCCAGTAGTCGTTGAAGTAGAGGATGGGGTAGTAGTCGCCGCTGACGGCATCGAACTTCACGTCTGCAGCCGGGGGGAAGAGAGCAGAGAGACCTGAGCAAGCCACGGGGATGCAACGGGGAGCCACAAGAGCCCTTTTACTGCCGCTTCTCTGCCAGCGCGGCGCTTGCGAGAGACCTACAGGCTGCCAAACCCCGAACCGGCCTGGTACAAGCGCCCCGAGAGCGGGAGCTACGGCAGGAGGGAGGTGGCTTCGTCCCCAGAGGAGCCCTGGGGACACAGGTGAGCCACAGCACCTGGTTCAAACCTGCTGCTCTCGGAGGGCATCAAACAGGCAGCCAGGAAGTTTGGACAGTCCCTGCTGCAGTTAGCACACCAGTAACAGGAGCCCCGAGCACCCAGACGGCACCAGCGCGGTATTACTGGGGTGAATATCTGCTTAACGAGGCGTTAGGCAGAAGGGAGTCACCCAGCATCAAACGCCGGCAGAGGACAGCTCCCAAAACCCCTTAAAAGGCACCAAATTGCAACGGAGAAATGACCCCCTATTCCCAAGGGAGCCCAAACACGTTCTCCAAGGAGGAACGGGCTGCCAGCGCAGCAGGAGACGGCGGGGCCAGGCTCCGTCGGAGCAGGGGAGCCGCTGCGCATCCCGGTCCTTACACTGGTCCAGGGGGGGCGGCACGCTGCCCTTCACCCAGGGCGTGTGGTCGTCCACCATGTTGATGGTCAAGTTGGGGTGCCAGTGCGAGATGACCTCCACGGGACCGTAGTCTTCTGCCCTCTGCAACGAGAACAAAGTCACGGCGTGCGCTGGGTGCCACGGACCCTTGCGTCCCCACCACAACAGGGACGGACAGCCCCAGGGACCCAGGCCGAGGCAGGGAGACAGCTTTTAGACCTAAAATAACCCCAGAAAAACGGAGCAGCCATAGGAGGGGGCATCCTGGAGCAGGAACACTGAGACGAGCAAGGCTTGAGAGCAAAGACGGCGAGCCGTGGTACCTGTCGTGTTCTCCATGCCAGAATTTACCATGCAGAGCCCCAAAGTGGACCCACTCCCTTTGGGGCAGGCAGTAACTCCTGTTCAGTCCATTACTAACCCTAAGGGTTAAGCCTACACCCAAAGCAAGGCCAGGCCTGAGCCTGGATAAGCAGGCTTTGTAGGCCTCTGGCTCCTGCCCTTCCACATATCTTTAGCCAGGGGAACTTGAGGGGCTGCAAGATGCCGGAGCTGGCTCAAGCCAAGCCACAAAACCCTGCCGGGGAATCCCCAGGGCTGCTTTCCTCCTGCTACGCGAGGCCCATGTGAACACGGAGCCCACCAGGGCGTACACTGCACGCACAAGATGTGGGACAGCCCAGAGCGGGACGCAGGCAGGGACGCTCGCCCGCCGCATCTTATTCGGGATTAGCCCCTTGGCAGCCCACCGCCTCGCCGTCACCCGCTAGACAAGGCAGGAAAGGAGGGAGGAGGAAGAGGCAGGGCCAACCCTCCTGTCCCAACAGGGCTAAAAATGGTACGGGAAAGTCACGGGCCTGTTTCCCCTCTGCTTTATATTCGGAGCAGGAGGAGCGACAAACCCCAAGCAGGAGGGGCACTCTGCCGTGAGTTCCCAGCACCTTTGATTGGAGGAGGATGGCATGCGAATATTTAGGAGTTTGGTGGGGGCTTCACTGCTTTCCCAGGGGTGAACGTTAACCCAGAGCGAGGCAGCTACTTCCCCGGATCCACCGAGAGCGGTGAAGATGCCCATTTGCTCAGTCAAGCGCTTTACGAACCAGCTATCCCTCAAGCCTCGCCTGTGAGAAGCCCTAAAACGCACCGTCCTCCAAAGGCGACGGACACCGGGCCAGCGCGAGCTGAGCTGCTCTTGCTGCGGTTACGCTTGGCTCAAAGGAGAAGCGACCCAAAGCCAACGGGGCAAGAGGAGGAGACGGTTACCTTGATCATTTCGGGGTCTGCTTCCGTCTCTCCAGTCAGAAGGTTCTTGGTTTTCTGGAACCGCCGCCGTTTGTATTTATTGATCACTGGAAGGAGAGGGGACAAGTGAGCGGCGCTAGTGTTTCCCACAGCCCGAAGGAACATCTGCCTGTTCCTCTGGGACCCAGCCTGGGTGGATAACCGGAAAGCAGCCATCCTGGGAACGCCCTATGAATCCCTGCTGTCGAGTTGATCCCACTCCTGCTCTCTCCCAACCTTCCTTCTCCCATTCGGTGCCACTGGACACTAGTGCTGCCACAGAGACCAACAGCAATCGATCAGGCCCCTAAAACTCCCTCTGATACAGACACTTCTCTGTCCACGCTTCCATCTCTACCAGATGCCGCCCGCAACGAGGAGTAACCTGGACCATCTTACTGGTCTTCCTAGCTATCACAGCAAAAGGCTGTAGCGTTGGGACAGTTTTTCAGTGAACAGCCAGTCAAAGTAACAGCCAAACCTTGGGATAACCCATCTGTCCTAAGCTCTTTTAGGAGAAAACATCTAAAATGAAGCATCCTGATCCTCCTGTCCTGCAGCAAGACCTAAAGAGGGCAATTCCTTCCTCTTCTAAACAACCGTTTTGCAGACCGCATACAGCTACATGCTCCCTCCCACGGGATGCTGGTAGACGTCAGGAGTTCAAGCAGGTTTAGAGAAACTGGGTAGGTTCACGAAAGAAAAATTCAGTGCCAAGAAACAGAGACGACCTCCAGCGCAGAGAATACCCAGGCCAGACTGCTGGAGGCTGCTGGGAATAGGATATTTGCCCTAATCTTAACCTCTACCTTTAGGCACCTGCCTTTGCTCATCCAATGGCAAACAGAGCTTGGTCTGAGCCCTTAAGGCTCTCAATTTTGACACGGGAAACGGGGTGCCAGCTTGCGTGATCCATGCTCTCCCCAGCCCTCTGAGCCGCTCACACGCCGAGCGCAACCCCGTGACCGCTGCCCCTTCTGCCCCCGAATCGGGCCTTACTGCGTGACGTGTGGACCGTGGCGAGGCGTCTGTAGAGGTTTTTCTGTCTGGGATCCGGGTGGAAGCCGCTCTTTGTGAAGTACACGTGGATGTAGATGGAGCCGTTTTGCTGGACGCTCTGAAATCACACACCGGCACGGAGGTTACGGCTGGACTTTGGGCTGCACAGGGCGAGTTACCGCAGCCTGCGGGAGCTCAGCTGCAGTTTCCTAACCACAGCCGCTGCCTCGGCACCTGTGTACGTACAGCACCTAGCACAGGTGTCAACCACCCCCCTCGCATCAATTAACTCTGTGTGTAACGAAAATGCAAGGAAGCAGCTGCTCTTTCACAGCATCCTAACAGCAACACGTCCGTGGCCTGTGCCTAGGTGCAGAGCAAAGACTTCAGCTGCTCTAGGGCCAGGAGTAAAGCGTTAAGCCTTTAAAGCTGGCTATGACACAGGCTTGTGCCACAGCGGACCAAAATCGATGGCTTCGAGTCCTGTCACCTCCTTTGCAGCAAGCACTGAGCGAGGCAGAGCCTTCCCGCATTTTGGGCCAAGCCCAGTTCACAGGGTCTCACTTGCGGATAGCGAAACGGATACTAATAAACGCGACGGCAGGGATGTGCTGCGGTAGCCAACACCCACACAACTCCACGTCTCAGCTCCGCTCGCCCGCTGGAGCTCGGAGCTTTCGGGGTTGTTTTTGGTACGATACCCAACAAAAACGTGGATGATCCCTGCCAGCCCCTTGACGGCCTTTCATCTGGCTTCAAACCTCCCAGAAAGAGCAGCCGGAGCCCCGCACCCACCTGTGAAATGTCTACCTCCCCGTAGTGCTCGTAACACCCATCCGCATTCTCCCCGCTGGTCCAGTCCCCGTAGACGAGATCCCGCTTCTGCCAGAACAGCGCCGAGCTGACGTTGAAATCCGTAAAGTGCTCGTGCTCCGAGATGTAAACGTACAGGTCCTGCAGAGAGGCGCGCGTTGGCCGCTGGCAGGCGACTCGGCCCGACGGCTCTGCACCCTCCCCAACCGCCCGAGCCTCCCACGCGCAGCGTGACGGCGCAGGTACTAGAACTGCCTTCCCCGGAGAGCTGATAACACACAGCATCGCAGCCCGGCACAAAAGGGCATTTGGTAGCTGCATGCAAGGCGGGAAGGTTGCTAGGTTCATCCCAGCCCTCCCGCGAAGGCTGCCGAGAAACCAGCACACAAGCAGTGAGAAAGGCGGCAGGTCAGGGATGGAGGCAGCGGAGACGGGAGCCTCCCGTCACTAGATCCCACCTACGGCAAAGAGCCACAGAAACCGAGCAGGATCCGCAGAGCCACATGGGAACGGCACAACGGATTCCCCGGGCTGCACATCCAGGCCCGGATCCTCCTGCCCCTCTGCGTCCTTCACACCAGCCTGCACTTTCCAGGCTGATCTCAGCACCGCGAGAGCTCGAGATGAGCTGAAGCGGCTACGGCGCCGGATGCGGTTTGAAGAACTCATCTGAGAAGGATGAGGATTCGCATACGGACATTTAGAAAGCCAACGTGTGCCAATTGCTCCATCTCGCACCCCTGCGAAGGTGGGAGGGGGTTTGCAAGCAGGGGCTCAGGGCATAACAGGCTAAGTGACTTGCTCAGGGCTCTCACGGCACGGTGCGGAGCGACTCCTGCATCCTGCTTCCAGCATTTCGCCCCCGGCAGCGGTAACAGGGCGCCTGGGACGGCCCGAGCCGCAGGAGGCGTTAGCCCCAGCTTCAGTAGCCGCGAGCCCGCTCCGACCTGACCCGACTGGGAGCTTCTGTCGGCATTACCATCAAAGTGTCCTTAGGGAAGAGGTTTCGGCTGGGAGCTCGCGGCGTCCCGCCAGCGCTGCTCTGCTCCTGGGGCGCCGGCCCGCGGCGGAACCAACTGCTGATGGCCCAGATGATAAAAATCCTGCGGAAGAAAGAGGAGGAGAAGTCACCCAGGCATTTGAACCGCCCTCCCTAACCAAATCAGCCGCGGTCTTGCACAAACAACGCTGCCCGTTCCCTGGAGTCGGAGGGGAAAATTGCTGCTACTGGATTTCCGAGCTTTCACTTCCAGGCTCAGGTTTTCACTCCCCTCAGTCGCCTCAGGCATTCGCCCTTGGGCGAGAACAAGCTGGTTCAGGGCCAGCTCAGACTCCCGCGAAGCAGCGCCAGGCACGGCAGGCTCTGCCGGCAGCAGGGCGAAGGTGCTCGCAGCTCGCCGCGAGGCCGCAGCGATAGCGCTGCGCTCCGAGGTATCCCAGCCTCTGCGGCTGGGCTGCGGGATGGGGACACCGGGGCGTCCCCACGTCCCGACAGAGGCCTCGGGTCAGCGAAGTGAAGCGTCGAGTAGGAGTTCAACCCAAGACCGACGTCGGGGACCGAACCACGAGGACATCGAAGCTACAGGACAAAGTTGGCCCCCGTGTATTTACAGGGGGCAGAAGCTACGAGGACCAGTGGGTCTGAGCGTGCTTCCAGGCGCACGCGGAAGCCTTCCCGGCAGAGCCCAAGCCCTTCGCTTGCTCTCGATCTCCGAAACACCGACAGACGCTTCTTAAGTCAAAGCCAGCCAAGGGAGACAGTAAATTTGCTCCCTGTCTTCTGGGATATAGACTTTGGGGTCTGTGCGTAGCGCAGGGCAGCTGAACGAGGGCCCACGCTGGGCAGGAGAGATGATCTTCCGTCTCCTCCCGGCTCGGAAACGCGTAAGCTACGGCCGTAGCTGTGACATTTCCCGGCTTGGAGCCCGCAGCTGTAATTCCCTCCAAACGCCAGGCCCCACAGGGGCTCTCCCTGGGTTGCTTCCAGCACGCAGGCCGGGACAGGTCCCTTCTGTACTTCCTACCTCTCCGCACGGCAGTAGCACTTGAATATAGGAAAAAATGCTCAATTTTTTTTTTTTAATTTTGGACCATTCCTTCTGGCAGGGCCCCGCTCACGAGGCAGCATGTCTCAAGGTGAAAAGATTTTCAGCCCCGTTTTTCTTTGCAGTTAAAGCTTGTGCAGTATTGCGTCCATGCCTCAAGTGACGTTAAACCAGACTCTCTTCTCCTGGTCTAAGCACAACGCTCCAAGATAACAAGCCTGGAAACAGCAGGCAGCACCAGCAGCACCAGCCAGCAACCAAACAACTCCTCTCCGAGACCAAACGATGGCCAAAAGCACAAAGTGACTTCACAGGGAGAAACAGGCTCTGATCCATTAGTTACTTTCCTAGATGCCCACGCCACGAGGAAACCCAGTTTTCAGGTGGAAGACTCTGGAGACGCACTGAGTTTAGCCAGGATTTCACTCGTTAAAACGGTCTTGTTGCGCTGGGTCAGAGCTTTTGAGAAAGTCAGAGCAAGGGTTTCAACAGGAAGCCTGAGCAAGCTTCCCTGAGCTGTCAGAGCCGAGCAGGTTCTCGCTGAACGGGAGGAAAGGCACAGAGCCCTGCACAAAGTCCGCACTGTCGGCTCTCCTGCGAGCTCACCGCGTTAACAGATCCAAAGAGTTAACGGTCCTGCTCCCTCCTGGTTACGCACCACGCGGGAGTGCCAACGGATCTCGCTCAGACAGTCACAACAAGGCCTGCAGCCAGCCCAACACGACAGCGGAGAGAGGAGTTTGTTTTCTAGAACAACCTAGAGCGTTACCGGCTGTACAGGGAAGGTTTGGGAGCCTCTTTCTTCCTCGAAAGAGGCCGGTTCCAGAAAGCAGAGCAGACACGAGGCACAATGTTTGTACGCCGAAAACAAAACATCACCCGCTCCCCGTCCGAGCGACCCGCTCAGGGCCGGGCGCCGGGACTGCTTTCCACCTACCAGCAAGCGTGATTCTTCCCTCGCGCCTCCTAGTCCCCTCTCTGCCATCCAGCCACGACACAGGCAACAACTTCAAGCGCCTCTGCCGCGAAATCTCTTCGTTCGCCGCGATCGCTACGCGACGAGAGGATTTAGTGCTCTCTCCTGGCGGAGACTCTGGTTTTCCCGGCCAGCAGACAGGCCGCGGGGTCACGCTCGCTGCGCGGGAGAGCTCCACTGGCCATTCAGAAGGATTTGCCAAGGGAGATGACGCTTTGGAGAGGAACAAATCTGCCCCCAAGTCTGGTGGGGCAGAAACAGAAAGACAGACTGATTTCCCTCCCAGGAGCGCGGCTTCTCAGGGCGCTTCAGAGAAGCGCGGGGAAGGCAGCGCATTGAACCAGGATGGACACGCAGAGACTTCGCACGTGGAAGAACAGAAGCGTGAAGGAGTCGCAGCTTTCGTGATCATGACCCCTTCAACACCAGATGCAGCAGGTCCAAGACCCCAGAGCGCGTCCACAGCAGGTCTGTCGGCTCCAGCGTCTGGAATTCCTCACCGCAATGCGGACGAGGCTGGGAAGAACCCGTCTGCGTGCTGATAAAAACACAGGTTTGGGTTGTACATGTCCAAATACGCAGTGCCGGCTCCCGGCAGGCAGCACATGAGCCAGACGCTACGGCAAGAACCCTGGAGAAGCCTTCGGTGAAGGGAGCAATGCAGCCGAGCCAGCTGATCCATCCTCATCCTAGGAAAAGCATCCCTGCAGTACCCAAGAGTGAGAGCAGAGACGGGATAAAGCAAACGCTGGCTGTCCCTGCTTACGCTCACGGCGTTCCTCATTTTCACGGGATGGGAGAGACGCAGAGGGCAGCGCAGCCAAACGCGGAGGTACGGTCTTGCGAGCGGCCTCAAGATCCCGCCGCTCCCCGTGGATCCAGCTGGGCTTGTGCTGCTGAGATCGGCCACTCTCCGACCCAAACTGCAGCCGGAGGGGAGGCCGGGTTGCAGCTTCACAGCCTGCGCTTTGCTTCGCGGGGCCAAGGAAGGGCCCCCAAACCCCACGGGAGACGCGTGGGCTGTTCTGCCGTCGCGGCGTCGGGGGGGGAAGCTCAGTGGTCCGTCAGCAACGCCCCAGGCAGCGCTATCAGTCACCTGGCAGGGTTTTACGGCGGCTCAGCAGCAGCCCGCCGTCCTCGAGCGATCTTTCCTCTCGCCTGGTCCGCGCGGGTTCACCGAGGCTCCGGATGAGCCCTGAAGAGGAGCTGCCGGCCTGCCAGGGAGGCGAGGTTGGTCACGGAGCCCAGCCTGAGGCAGTTCAAAGTCCATCCAGGAGCCTGGGTTGAAGAAAGGCATCCGAGGTGGCGGAGAGCTGGGTCACAAACCTGCCCGGGGCAGCTCATCCGCTCCAGCCCCACGTGGGAGCTCGGTTCGGCCCGGAAAACCATCCCGAGCAGAAGCTTACCGGGGCCTTCAGGCTGGAAATCTGCTGGAGCTCTTCCCTCCTCCATGAGGACAGCGACTTCCAAGAACTGCTACGTTGCCCTGGGACTGTCCAGATGCATTTTTAACAGCTGGTTTTATTCCTGGGGCTTCATTTTGCCTCCCACCACCTGTTTAACGCTCCCAAACTACAGCTCCTTCCCTTTCCACAGCCATCCAACAGCTCAAGATCTCCGCAAGAGCATACGAAGCAGCAGTATTTTAAAATAGCTTTCCCAAGCTGCACAGACCCAGCTGCAAGCAGAAACACCCCAGCCTCCTCCTCCCCCACCTGAGGAAGGCTCCTTCGCGGCAGAGACCAAGCCGAAGCAGAGGTGACCACCGGCATCCCCGGGGAAGCGCAGTCTCCCTGGGACAGGGACACCAGGGCCTTTCTGCCCTCTTGGCGGCAGCGGCGCTCAGCCGAAGGAGCGTTTGAAGTACTCCGCACCACAACCTGGACTTTGGATCCCTCTAGACAAGCTCCAGAGGGCACCGACGTCTCCTCGGAAGGGAGCAGGAAGCGCGCTCAGCCTGCTTAAGCAGCTGCTCCTGCCCACAACGAACTAATCCCTGAACTTCCACGTTTATCTCAGCCACAAAAGAATAGCTTGAGGCTATAAAAGCTGCGAAGTAGCTCGAGATCCTGGAGTTCAGGCAAATCGGGAGCAGAGCCCTGTGGATTACGGGCCCTGCGTCGGCCCCTCAGGGTGCTCTCGCCAGCCAGCAACAGTTGCACATCACGCCTGAGTCACCCGCACGGTCACCAGGCCCCGATCGTGACACCCTGATCCCACTGGCAGGGATTTGCCAAGGCTGCTGGGATTGGAGGCAGTTTGCCAGGGACCCCGGCATCTGGGGCAGTAGGGGAGCTACCAGGCTTTCCCCCCTCCCCAGCACAAGCCTGGGAATATGACGGATCTTCAGCACCTCCCTCCCATCGCGAGGGACCCCAGCGTCCCCCCAGAAGCGAGCGAGCCAGCTCGCCGCCCCTCCGCACCACGGACCCTGGCGTCCAAGGGATTTTGGGGACGGAGGGCAACACCTCTCGTGGGACCCCACAGCCCAGGGATATCGGGGAGAGGGAGATGTTCTCCTTCCTCCCCTTCGGGGACCCCTAGTGCCTGGAGACACACGACAGGATACGACGGGATGAGGAACAAGCCCCGGTACCCAACGGCACAGCGGAGAACGGGACATGGCGGGATGGGGCACGATCCCCGGTGACATGGTGGGGGGGGGTGAGAGAAGGACATGACCGGGGGGGGGGGGGGGGGAAGAGAGGGGAACCCCCGTTGTTCCGTGACTCAGAAGGGGAAGGAAACGGCGGGACAGGTCACAACCCCCGGGGCACGAGGAAGGCCCCGTCCCTACCCCCCCCCCCTTCCCGGTAGGCCCGGGACAGGCGGCCCGGCCGGCGGCGGGCACCGGTTGTGCAAGGGCTGCGGGCGGGGTTGAGCGAGGCGCAGCGGCGGGGCTCGGGGCCGGGGCTCACCGGAACAAGACGCCTTTGATGACCTGCCAGGCGTTGGGCGCCGGTTGCTGCCGCTGGGTCTCGGCCGCCGCCGCTTCGCCGCCACCGGCGCTCCCGTTACTGGTCACCTGCTGAAGGGAAGGGGGGAGAAGGGAAAACGAGGCCGTCAGCCGGGCCCCGCCGCCTCCCCCGCGCCGCTCCCAGCCCTGCCGGGGCCGCCCGTACCTGCTCCGGGCCCGGCCCGGGCCCCGCCGCTGCCGCCGCCTCCGTCTCCGGCGCCGCCATCTTGCTGCGCCGCCGCTTGCGCCGTTCTCGCGAGAGGGGCGAGCGAGCGCGATCTCGCGGGGGGGGTGTCACGTGACGCGGGCGGGGCTTAAGGGGCGGGGCGATGGGTGTGGGCGGGGCTAGGGCTATGGAGGCGGTGGGCGGGGCGATAGAGACGGGTGACGGAGCCCCGGTAGCGTTACCGGGAGTTTCTCAGGGGTCCGTGCAGGGGGTGGCCGGACTGGGAAGCTCCCGGGGCGACCCGGCATGGTTCCCGGGGCGGAGACTCTGAGGGTGCTGGGGGGGGATAACCGGGAGGCTCCCGGGGGTCCCGGTAAGGATCCCGGAAGGGGTAACCGGGAGGCTCCCGGGGGCCTGGGCCGGGGTCCCCGGAGGGGTTGACCAGGAGGCTGCTGGAGCCCTGGGCCGGCGTCTCCAGAGCCTTCCAGGCCCGGGCCGGGCTCCCGGCCCGCTCCGCTCCGCTCCCGGCGCTGCCCGCGGCGGCGCCGCCCGCGCGGGGTTTCCCGTCCCGCCCCGCGGCGCTGACGTCGGCGGGCTCAGCCAATGGCGGCGCCGCCCGCGCGGGGTTTCCCGTCCCGCCCCGCGGCGCTGACCTCAGCGGGCGCAGCCAATGGCGGCGCCGCCCGCGCGGGGATTTCCAGCTCCGGCGGCCGCGCGGCCTCGGGCTCCGGCGGCGGCGGCGGCGGCGGCTGTGGCGGCGGCCGGGGGCGGGGCACCGGCACCGGCGGGACATGGCGTTGCCGCTCGGTGAGCGCGGGGGGCTCCCCCCCCCGCTGCCTGACCCTGGCGGTGGGGGCCGGGCCCGGGGGTGGGGGCGGGCCTGGGGCCTGGCCTGCTTCGGCCTGGGGAGGGGGGGCAGGCTGCGAACCGGGGCTCCCCCCCCCCCCCCCCGATCTCTGTGCCCGGCGGGTCCCCGGGGGGCTTCCGCGGGGGGGGGGCGCGGCACGGTCCTGGGGACACCCCGGTGCCTGTACTAGGGGGGACAGGTCCCTGCTGGGAGGCGAGAGCGCGATCTTGGGACCCCCCCCCCGCCTGTTTGGGGGGGGAGATGCCGGGGGGGGCACGTTTCTGGGGACCCCCGGTGCCTGTACTGAGGGGGGGGCAGATCCCTGCTGGGGAGGGGGGACATGATCTTCGGGACCCCCCGGTGCCTGTACTGTGGGTTTTGGCAGGGGGCAGATCCTTCGGAGAGGGGGGACTTTTCTGGGGAGCCCCGCAGTCCCTGTACTGGGGGGGGCAGATCCCTGCTGGGGAGGGGGGACATGATCTTGGGGACCCCCCGGTGCCTGTACTGTGGGCTTCGGCAGGGGGCAGATCCTTCGGAGGGGGGGGACGTTTCTGGGGAGCCCCGCAGTCCCTGTATTGGGGGGGCAGATCCCTGCTGGGGAGGGGGGACATGATCTTGGGGGCCCCCCTGGTGCCTGTACTGGGCGGTTTGGGTGGGCATGATCCTGGGGACCCTTGATCCCTGCTCTCAGGGGGGGCAGATTCCTGCTGGGAGGGGGGGACATGATTTTGGGGGCCCCCTAATCCCTGTCCTGAGTGGGTTTGAGGGCAGTAAACCCTTATTGGGGGGGGGCACAGTCCTGGGGACCCCCAAATCCATGCACTGGGGTTTCTTGGGGACAGCCTGATCCCCATGCTGGGATGGCTGTGACCCTGGGGACCCCCCGGTCCTGTCCAGGGATGGGGGTCTGATCCCGGAGACCCCCCCCCCACCAAGTCCCTGCCCTGGGGGGGGGGGGGAGCAGGAGGCCGAGGTCCCCCCTGCCGTTAGGTGGGGCCGGGTGGGTTCACCCTGGGGTGACAGTGCCGGTGTCCCCGCAGGAGCTGCCCTCCAGGATCCCAGCCTGGCCATGGCGCATGCCGCACCGGTGGCCGGTAAGAGCCCGCGCTGGGGCTGGCAGGGACCCAGGCGTCTGGGCTGGCACCCCGCGGGCTCCGGGGCCTCCGCGGTGCCGGTTGGGGCAGGGAGGGGCCGGAGGGAGCCTCATTGTTTTCTTTTTTCCTTTGTTTTCTGCAGACGATTTAGGTGAGTGGAGCCCGGGGCGCGCGGGGGCCGGTAAGTGTAGCCCCGCGCAGCGGCAACTCGGCCGGAGCAGCGTCCCGGAGCCTCGGGTGATAAAGCCGGAGATCTCCGGCGAGGGGGTCACCGCGTGCGCCTGGAGCAGACGGATCTGTCCTTTTTCGGGGTGCCGTGAGCGGGAGTTTGGGGTGCGGAGCCATGCCCGGCTGAGCGAGCCGTCCCTGCACCTGCTGTCCCGGAGCATCGAAGGGGCTGGAAAAGGCTGAGCCACGTCCGTGGGGCTGTGACGGGAGAGAAGGGACAGGGTGTCTCGTCCCCCAGCCGTGGCCGCTCTGTCCCGAGCACGGAAGCGGCATTTGCGGGTGGAAACAGGGCAGGATCCGGCTGGTCCCTCCGTCACACGGCACGTGGGAGTCACCGGGGCAGGTGTTGAGGCATCTGTGAGGGAGCTTGGGGACGTTATTCCCGTCCCTGGACAGCCCTGACACCCCTCCTCATCCCGCAGAGATCATCGAAGAGCTCATCAAGGAGGACGGTTTCCAGCCGGATCTGGCTCCCGTCTTGCCCAAGCCCTTGCCCAAGGCCTCGGCCAAGCTGGTGGCCCGCGGCTCCGGCCCCGCGGTGGCCGCCCGGCCGCTGCGCCCCGTTGAGCCCTGCCCGGCGGCGCCCGGGCTGGCGCCCTACGGGACCCCGCGCGGCCCCGGCGCCCCGCTGCTGCCCGCCGACGCCCGCTCGCCCCAGCTCGCCCGGAGCCTCAGCACCCTCTCGCTGTCGCCCAAGCTGGTGCCGCGGGGCACGGTGGGTCCCAGCGGGCGGCACCGCTGGTCTCCGGGCAAGAACCAGCTGGAGGAGCTGCTGGAGCCGCCCAAGCTGGTGATCACGGAGCAGCCCAAGCAGCGGGGCATGCGTTTCCGCTACGAGTGCGAGGGCCGCTCGGCCGGCAGCATCCTGGGCGAGAGCAGCACCGACGCCAGCAAGACCCTGCCGGCCATCGAGGTGAGCTTCGGCGGCGGCCCGTGGCTCCGTGCCTGCTCGGAGACGGCGACTGCGGGGCCCTACGGGTGCCGTGGGCCGGAGTCCTGGGATGTCCGGAACCCCGCGGGTGTTGGGGGGTGCTGGGGAGGTGCCGGAGCCCTGTGGGTGCTGGGGGGGGTGCTGAAGCTGCATTGGTGCTGTTGCTCTGTGGGTGCCAGCGACTCGGAGCCTTGTGGGTGCCAGGGGGGTGCTGGACCCCCCAGGGTGCTTTGTGCCCCTCCACATCCCTGGGCGCCCATCCTTAGGCATAGGATGTCCTGTTTTGGGGCAGCAGGGATGTGCTGACAGCTCGTGTCTCCTTGGGGTGGCTGGTGCTGGCGCCCTGTGGGTGCTGGGGAGGCGGCTAGAGCCCCCGCAGGGATGCTGGAGCCTTGTAGATATCATGGAGCCAGAGCCCCATGGGTGCCGGGGGGGTGCTCGGACCGCAGGAGACGCCGGAGCCCCACGGGTGCCGGGGTGCCCGCGTCCCCGGAGCCCCCCGTGTCGGGGTAGCCGGGGCGGCGCCCACAGCTCGTGTCCCGGCAGCTGCTGAACTGCCAGGCGATCCCCGAGGTGAAGGTGACGGCGTGCCTGGTGTGGAAGGACTGGCCCTACCGCGTCCACCCCCACGGCCTCGTGGGCAAGGACTGCAGCAACGGGCTCTGCGAGGTCGTCCTCAAACCCCAGACCAACCCCAAGCACAGGTACGGCCGCGGCGGCCCCTCGTGCGGCGCCGGGACGAGTCCCGCGGCCTGCGGGGAGCAGAGACCCTCCCGGGACTCCGGTGGAGGTGCTGGGCTGAAGCCGGTGGCGGCTGGTGGCCTGCGTTCCCTGGGAGGGCCGCGGGGTCTCGGAGGTGGAGCAGGGGGGTGGGAAGCCCGGGCGTTGGAGCGTGCTGGAGGCCGAGCTGCGCCCCGTTGTCCGCACGCGGCTCTGGGGGTGCCCAGACACCGGTGAGTTCCTCGGTGGTCGTTTCACCACCGTCCCCAGGGGCAAGCAGTGCTGGTTTTGGAGATGGTGGAGCCGTGGTGGTCCGCGTGGGTCCTCTGGGTATGGACACACTGCGGAACGGCCCGGCCCCCCCGCGGCGCTGGGGCTGAGCGGGGACGGGCTGGGAGGAGCAGGGTGCCTGGGTGCCGCGGGGTTTTGCAGGGGGGAGCTGCCTCTCCGGCACGTCTCTGCTCCCCCGGCAGCTTTAGCAACCTCGGCATCCAGTGCGTGAAGAAGAAGGAGATCGAGACGGCGATAGAGAAGAAGCTGCAGCTGGGCATCGACCCCTTCAAAGGTGGGTGGCTCGAGCGGAGATGTTTCGGGGGGCCGGGACCCCGTCCCGGGCAGCAGCTGATTTTTGCCTTGTCTTTTCCCCTAGCTGGGTCTCTCAAGAACCACCAGGAGGTGGACATGAACGTGGTGAGGATCTGCTTCCAGGCCTCCTACCAGGACGGCTCCGGGCAGACGCAGCACCTCAGCCCAGTGCTCTCAGATCCCATCTTTGACAAGAGTACGTGGAGGAAGGGGGGGCTTCGGGTCGCTGACGGGGGGCTCAGCCGGGCCCCCGGCGCCTCCCCGGCTACGGGACAGGGTGGCCAGGGAGATCGCACCGGCCGGTTCCTCGCCTGGGCTGTGAGGTTTGACCGGGGACGGTCCCCTGTGACCGGTGCCCTGAGGGGGAGCCGGTCGCCCGTGTCCCGCAGGGTTGGTACCCAGTGCCGGGGATGCTCGGGAAGAGATGATGCCGATGGGAGAGTCCCCAGTGCCCGAGCCTGGCCCTCGGGCCCAGGGCTGGGTGATTCCAGAGCCACGTTGCTGTCGCTGCATTGCCGGACCCCGCAGGGTGGCCGTGGGCTCCCATCCGCGCGTCGCGGGGGGGGGACACAGCACCCGAGGGTGCTGACTGTGCCCCTGAGCTGTGCCCTGGTGCCTGCAGAGTCCACCAACACCTCGGAGCTGAGGATCTGCCGGATGAACAAGGAGAGCGGGCCCTGCACGGGCGGCGAGGAGCTCTACCTGCTCTGCGACAAGGTCCAGAAAGGTACCGGCGGGCGCTTTGGGAGCCCCGCGGCCCCGGCGGGGGGGCGATTTACCATCCCGGGAAGTGAGGGTGGGGGTGAAGGAAGGCGGCAGAAGCTGGAGGGGGACTGGGGCGCTCGAGGAGTTTGGGGACGGGTCCAAAAGGGGTCTGGGGATGTGAGCTGTGACCTCCCCCCCAGTGCTCCTGAACGCCCTGGGTGATGGAGGGGGGGGGATCCTGGGGGTCCTGCTGCCCCCTAGACCTTCTGCTGTAGGGGAAGGGACCCTGGGGTGCTGCAGGGGTGCAGGGGAGAGGACCCCAGCTCATGGCGGGGGGGATCCTGGGTGCTGGGGGTCCTGCTGCCTCGCAGTTGCAGGAGGAGGGGACCCAGGTGCAGGAGACGGGACCTCAGGGTGCCAGAGCGGGGGGGACCCCAAGCGCCGGCAGGAGACGCCGGGTGCTGGAGAGGGCGAGCTTGGGTGCTGCGAGGGTCCCTGACGCCTCCGTCCCCGCAGAGGACATCGCGGTGGTTTTCCGCAAGGAGACGTGGGAAGCGCGGGCCGACTTCTCGCAGGCCGACGTGCACCGCCAGGTCGCCATCGTGTTCAAGACGCCGCCGTACCAGCACCTGGAGCTGGCCGAGCCCGTGGAGGTGGAGGTCTTCCTGCAGCGGCTCACCGACAGCGTCTGCAGCGAGTCCTTCCGCTTCACTTACCTGCCCAAGGACCATGGTGCGCGGCCCCGCGCCCCCAGGATGGGGACGTGTCCCCTGGCGTGGGGACGAGGCTGGCGGGAGGGGGGCGCGGAGTGGGGACAGGACCCCTAAGGTGGGGATGTGGCCTTACGGGATGGGGACAGGCCACCTGGGATGGGGACGTGGCTTGTGGGATGGGGACATGTCCCATAGGATGGGGACAGGCCCCACGGAGACACGGGGATGGGGACAGCGAGATGTGGCCTTACGGTTTGGGGACACGGCGCACGGGGTGGGAAGCTCAGGGTCCGACCCCACAGGACACAGCGGGGGGGGGATCGAGGCCAGCCCCCTGGGGATGGGATATGTTGTCCCCGCTGTCCCCTGCAGCTGATGGTGGGGCGGGGGGGGGGGTCCAGCCCAGTGTCACCGCGCGAGAAGCGGGTCCCTAAGTCACCCCCGGTGGCGGGGGGACCCCAGCGCTCACGGCCCCGCGCCCCCTCCCCGCAGACGCCTACGGGGTGAACGTGAAGCGGAAGCGGGGGATGCCCGACGTCCTGGAGGAGCTCTCGGGCTCAGGTGGGTGCCGGGGGGACCCCCACGTGGGGGGCAAGACCTCCTGAGGGGCCCCCCCCTACCATCGGGGACCCCCTGGGGCCGGCGGCCCCATGCCGTGATGCTCCCGTCCCCCCAGATCCGTACGGGATCGAAGCCAAGAGGAGGAAGAAGCCGCCCGGATACATGGATCACTTCACTCCGCTGCCAGTTGCAGGTGGGTCCCTGGGGTGGGGGACGGATTTGGGGACAGTAATTAGGGCCCGGCCAGCACCCGTGTCATGGCATGAGCTGCTATGGTCTCAGCCTGACCTAGCTCTGTGTTCCCTGTCCCCCCCCAGCATTGGGGACATCCCCAAATGCTTGGGTCTGCCTGGGTCCCCCGGGTCACTTCTGGAGCTGGGGGACCTCTGGGGGATCAGCAGGGGCCCCCCAGGACCCCCTTGGCCCTGTGGCCCCCCCCCAGGCTTGGGAAGGGCCCCCGGAGACCCCCATGGCCCTGGGAGGCCCCCTGGGGAGTCTGAGGGGGCCCCCCAGGGTCAGGAGAGACCTCAGGACCCCCCCGACACTAGGGTGCCCCCCAGACTTGGGACATGACCCTGGGTCCTGGAATTGGGAGAACCCCCCCAGGGATCCTCAGGACACTGGGGTTTCCCCCCCCCCCCAGTAGGGAGAAGCCCCTAGAGCCCCCCATGGCCCTGGGGGTTCCCCAAGGGGTCAGGAGAGACCCCAGGGACCCTCCCCCGACCCTGGGATCCCCCCTGGATTTTGGAGAAGCCCCCAGGGCTCCCCCAGACCCTGGAATCCTCCCCTGGGTAGGGAGAAGCCCCTGGAGTCCCCCACAGCCCTGGGGTCACCTGGGGGGTCCGAAGCAGCCCCGGGACACCTCACCCTGCCACTGCGGTTGTCCCCAACGCCATGGGGACAGCCCCTAGGCCTCCCCCCGCCCCAACTGACGGGGTCTCTCCCTCCCGTCCCCCCCCCTGCAGAAGACGCCTTGGCCCTGTTCGGCGGCATGGAGGCGGCGCCGGAGTCCTTCGACGCCCTGGCGCAGCTCTACGGCCCGCTGGCCCCGCTGGGGCTGCCGCCGGCCTGCGCCCCCGCCATGGACTTGGGGGGCTGCCTGGGCCCCGAGCTTTTGGCCGAGCCCTACGGCTCGCCCCCGGGGCCGCCCGCCGCCGCCGCCGCCCCCTTCCCTCCCGCCGACCCGCACGGCACCGCCAGCCTCGTGGGCACCCACATGTTCCCCGGGCACTACAAGGAGGCGTGCGACCGCGCCGAGCTCGACCTGCGCCTGGGCGACGGCTGAGGGCCCCCCCCACCCACCCCGACGCCACGGACTTGGGGACAGGGGCTGACCCCCCCCCCTCCTTGCCCCGGGGTGGGGGGAGGTTGGGTTTGTCCCCTCTCCGCACCCCCAAACGCCCGCCCCGGGCCGGCTGGTCCCCTCCCCGGGAGCGGCGAGGTTGGTCCCCTCCCCGGTTCAAGCCGCTTTTGCACTATATTTATAGGGGCGGAGGGTGCTGGGGTCCCATCCCCCCCCCCCACCCTGTCACCTCTGCCACCGCCAGGCAGGGGGAGCGAGTGACACCCCCCCCCTTCCCCCCCAGGGGGTCGGGGAGCCGAAGCGGGGACGGGGACCCGGGGGGGTGGCCCCCGCGTGGCCGCTCCGTGCCTCGGTGTCCTTCTCTGTACGACGGAGACGGAGGGGGGGTTAATAAAGCGATCGACTCCCGGCGCCGGCCTCGTCCTGCCCCCCACCACCCACCAAGGGGGACACCCGGCTCGCGACCCCCCCCCACACACACACCTGCACCCATGGGTGCCCCCCACCGGTTGGGGACCCTTTGGTTTGGGGGCAAAAGGAAGCGATTTGGGGGGTCTGGCCCCATCCACGGCTGCACAGGGAGCCGGAGCGGGGGCCCCTTGCGAGGATGGTGCTACTGGGCAAACTGGTTTGTGGTGGAAACCCCCCCCCACACACACACACACTCCGGGAAAGCCCGGGCCCCGCAGGTCTTGGCCTGTGCCCCACTGGCCCCATATTGGGGTTCCCCGGCCCCGGGGACGTCACAGCTCCGGGCCTGGCTGGGCTCGGTGCCACCCAGGAGCAGCAACAGGCCCAGTCTGGCCCAGTTTCCCCTAGGGACCAGCACTGGGACTGGCCTAGTTTCTCCTGGGGATCAGAGTGGGACTAGACCAGACCAGATCAGACCAGTTCCCCCCCAGAGCCCCCAGACTGGGATCGACCTGGCCCAGTTCCCCCCAGAGCACCCAGACTGAGATGGATCTGGCCCAGTTTCCCTCAGGGACTGGGACCGACCTGGCCCAGTTCCCCCCAAGGCCCCCAGACTGGGACCGGACCAGACCAGTTCCCCCCCAGGGCCCTCAGACTGGGACCAGCCTGGCCCAGTTCCCCCCAGAGCACCCAGACTGGGATGGGTCTGGCCCAGTTTCCCTCAGGGACTGGGACCAACCTGGCCCAGTTCCCCCCAGTTTCCCCTAGGCACTGGGACCGGCCTGGCCCAGTTTCCCCCAGGCCTGGCCCACCGGAGCCCCGCCCACTGCCTTATCCCCGCCCACCCGCGCCAAGCCCCGCCCACCCGGGGTGGTGCCCCCGGAGGCCTCGCCCCCTCCGCCTCTCCCGTTGGCTCCTCCCTCTCCGCCACGTGACCACCCTGCCCTAACGCGCGCCGTTCCCTCCCCCCTTCCCTTTTCCCTGGCCCCGCCCCCCCGGGGCTCCGCTTCCGTTTCCGGGTCGGTCTATGGCCGCGGGCTCGGCGGTGAGTGATTAATGGCGGCGCGGAGCCGCCCCCCTTCCCCCCCCCTCTTTCCCCGCCCGTAACCCGCCCCCCGGGGCCACCGAGCGCCCCTGTCTCGGGGCGGCAGCAGCGCAGGGCGCCGGTGTGAGTGGTGGGGGGGCGGGCGGGACACGCTCGGGCCTGCCTCGCCGGGGCGTTGCCTTGGGGCCTCGGGGTGTCCCCTTCCTTGCCCGGTGTCGCGGTTCCCCGTCCCGGTCCCGTCCCCCCCCCCCGCCCTGTTTCCTTCTTCGGGGATGTCCCGGTCCTTGTCCTCTGTTCCCCCCGGTCCCTTTTCTGGGGGCGTCCCGGTTCCTGCCCTGAAGGTACCCGGTGTCCTTCCCCCCAAAAACCCCTTCCCCCCCCCCACCCCTTTCTCCTTGTCTCGGTCCCGGGGTGGGGTCGTGTCCCTGTCCGCTTCCCTGTCACCTCTGCTAAGGGACTCCCAGGGTCCCCTTCCTCTTTTCCCCGGTGTCCCCCGGCTCCTCTGTCCCCCTGCGCCATGTTCCCCCTCTCTTACCCCTCACCCAGCACCGGGGGGTGCCCCCTGCCCCCCCCCCCCCCGCTTTTTCGAGTGGCCCTGGCCCCGCGATGGCTCCGTGCCACCTAACGGCTCTCCGACGCCAGACAGGGGAAGCGGCCGTCCCCGCCGGTGCGTCTGCCCCGCCGAAAGCCGCCCGCCCGCCTCCCCGCCAGTGCCGTGCCCTCGCTGACGCCTCGGGAGCAGCACGATGTGGCACGAGGCCCGCAAGCACGAGCGCAAGCTCCGCGGCATGATGGTGGATTACAAGAAGCGAGCGGAGCGCCGGCGCGAGTACTACGAGAAGATCGTGAGTCGCCCCCCGCCCCCGCCGGGCTTGCGAACACCGCGCGGCCCGTCTGTCCGCCTGCCGCAAACCCGGCGGTTCGTCCCGCGTCCAGCCGCGTTCCCGCTCCTTCGCGGGGTTACGGCAGGCCGGGGCTGCCCTGTGTGTGCCAGGCTGGGAATGTTTCCTTGCTCATGGGGTTTTTGCGGTTGAGAGGGGTACAAAAAGCCTCAGGGGAGGATTCAGTCCCCAGTAGGCTGCTCTGTAAAGGTAGGAAGTGCCGATTGGGGTGTTTGGGAATCTCGGTGCTTTCCTGCAGTTTTGGGGGCTGAAATTGGGAGAAAAAAGGAGCCACAGCTCTTTCTGTAGGCAGCTGTCACCGTCCACCTGCCGGCAGCTCCTTGGGGGCCCCTGCGCGGGTGCCCTGCTGCTCTCCGCCTGCCTCGACCTTGTGCGGGCAGAACTGCCACCCCTTGAAATCCCTCTTCCCTAAACCCCTAAATCCTTCTGTTCCTTCTAGAAAAAGGACCCGGCCCAGTTCCTCCAGGTGCATGGCCGGGCCTGCAAGGTGCACCTGGACTCGGCCGTCGCCCTCGCCGCCGAGAGCCCCGTCAACATGTGAGTAGCTGCGCGCGGGGCGTAGATGGCGTCTCCCCACGCGCGGGGGCCTTGGCGGCTCACCGGAGCCGTCGCCTTCCCTTCGCGCAGCCCCGGCGTCTTTCAAAACCAAGCCCGGCTGGCGGGAGACCCGCGGGTCCTTTCTGAGCGCCGAATTTGTCTCCTGCCAGACCTTCGAGAGAGGCTTTGTGGCTGGTGGGTGGTTGCTGCGGTTCCCAAGCGCTTTGCTCCTCTTAGCGCTTCCCCAGCGGAGACGCTGAGCGAGTAGGATTCCTTCCTTCGTTGCTAGCTCTGGAAATAAAATCTGGGCCGTTTTCCTTCGCCAAAGCAACGAGAAGGACTCGGCTCCTCCTACGCCAGAGCTTCTAGAAGACGCTGTCACAGCTAATGAGCTCGTTCCCCCTCCTCTTTAGGCAGCGACTAATGCAGCAAGAGCTGAGCGCGCTCGTTTGGGAGGGAGTGTGCGGGTTTGCACTGCTCGTGCGCATCGCAGCTGGGGTCCTGTTTTTCCTGGCACGTTTTCCTGGCCATCTCCGCTCCCCTGGGGCAGGAATCGCCTCCGGCGGCTGCTCCGGCTCCGAGCCGGTTGCCGACGGCCTCTCTCTCGCCCACAGGATGCCTTGGCAGGGGGATACGAACAACATGATCGACCGCTTCGACGTGCGGGCGCACCTGGATTACATCCCCATGTACACGCCGCCCCTGCTGAACCCCATGTAAGCCGCGGGGCACGGGGCCGCCTGGCGTTTTCGGGAGCCGCGCTTGCTACCTGCGGCAGGGCTGTGCCAACGCCGGGCCCGGCGCCTGGATTTGCCCTTTTCTGCTCCGTTTTGAAGCCGTTCCCCTGAGGTTTTTGATCCCGGCTGGGTCCGGGCACGGCGTCACCGCGGGGCTGGCTGTGCTGTGCGGCCGTGTGGGGCGAGATGCGCGAGCTCAACGTGCACAGCTCGGCTCTGAAAGCTCCTTGGCCTTCCCAACGTGCTGGCTCCGGGCTCTCGGGATCTTCCTCGGTTTAAGAATTCCCTGGGGTCTAGCGGGATGGTCAGGGCTGGACCTGGGACACATGGCGAGGCGCTGAGGCAGTGGGCTTGTTGAGAGCCTCGAAGTAGCATTGCGATATCCGAGGAGAGATTAGAGGTAGGACAGAAACAGGCTCTTTACGGAACTCTATAGAACAACAGCCATAAATTAAAAAAAGGGGGTAAATTAAGCCCTGGGACAGCCCTGGAAGACTGCGGATCTCTGCGTCCGGTGAATACTCGGCTCGAGCAACCTGCTGGATTTGGCCCTGCTTTGCTCAGGCGTCGAGCCGAGAGCCCAGAGGTCCCATCCTGCCTCACGTGTGCGAGTTCGGTGTTTGCAGACGGGGCAGGGACAAAGTCCCCTCACGGCCCGGGCTGGGCTTTGTGGAGAGCAGCCAGGTTCCCTTCCTACACGCGCTTGCTGCTCCTATTTGCTTTTTCATCCTTGGCATGGCTGGGCGGAGAGCTTTCGAAAGGAGCTCGGCTCCTGCCCTGGGTTTTCCAGGGAATCCCGGACCAGCACGTGATCCCCTGCGCGACAGCAGGTGGAGAAATCACCTGCTGCTCCCTGAAAGTCCCAGCCTCGGTCTCGCTACTCACCGAGGATCTGGTCTCACCCTGTTTGAACGATCTGGGGTAGCAGAAAGGAGCCGTTTTTTCAGGGCTGGCTTGATTTGAGACTCCAAAATCCCTTTGGGAGAGAGGAACTGAGGCTGGTTTGGGGGAATCTCTGTCTCCCCAGTGGCCTATGAGTGCCAATATCTGCATCTGCTCTTTCCCAGCTCCCCCGAGCAGGAGTCCGACGAGAGGAAGTGCAACTACGAGCGATACAGAGGCCTGGTGCAGAACGACTTTGCCGGCAGTAAGTGTCTCCTGCAAACGGAGGAGTCGAGGCTGAGCTGGAAATGGCTCCGCTGAGGCAAAGCGAACCCAAGGCGCCGTTCCCGATGCCAGCTCCGGGCTTCCCTGCTGGGAATCATCCAGGACGCGGCTGCCCCCTCGCTCCCTGGAGGGTTTGGTGTGGGGTCACGGTGGCACCAGCCACATGGTGTGGGAACAGGCTTGTCCCTTCTCAGCCTGGGAGTGGCTGAGCTGCAGGAGAGCTGCCAAATGCCCCAAGCTCTAACGAGCTGTGGTTAATCAGTTCTCAGACCAAGCTGTTCTCTCTCAAGCAAGCGTAAAGTAGGCCGGTAACTTCTCCTCTGTGTCGTTCCAGTCTCGGAGGAGCAGTGTCTCTATCAGATCTACATCGACGAGCTCTACGGGGGCCTGCAGAAGCCTAACGAAGATGAGAAAAAGAAGTGAGTGCGAGAAGGGCTCGGGCAAACGGAGCGGGTGTCGCGTCCGCGTCCTTGGGGCCCTGCTGGGAACGTGGCTCCCCAGCCGCAGAAACGCCCGTCGCTCAGCCCAGCCCCGTTTGCCCAGGGCCCCCTGCACTGGGGGGGGATGGAGCAGCCCCCGGACTGCGCTGTCCTTGCTTGGTGACGCTCCGAAGTGGGATCTAGCCTGTTGTCCCCCGCGTCCCCGTGCTGAAACGTCCTGCCGGCCCCGTGGCTGCAGCCGTCCTGGGGACCGCTGGGGCTGAGCGCAGCGATTTTGGCCGGGGAGGGGAGGCGGAGGGGGCTAGTTTCCGCACCGCTTGGCCGGAGCAGCCGCGATGGAGGGGAGAGACGGGCAGGGGCTGAGCGTGTCTGTGCCCAGGCTGGCGGAGAAGAAGGCCTCCATCGGCTACACGTACGAGGACAGCACGGTGGCCGAGCTCGAGAACTCCTTGGAGAAGCGGGGGGACGAGGAAGACTCCGAGGAGGACAGCAACACGGACGAAGACGAAGTCATCCCCGATATCGGTAACGGCCCTGCCTTGTCACCCCAAGCGCTCGCCCTGCGACAGCTCTCCCGGGCTGTTTAACCTTTTGGCAGCCACGATGCCCAAATCCGCCTCTCCTGGCTGCACCATCTGGAGGGGAGCACGCGGGAGCGTTTCCCTTCTGGCTGCCGGAGGGGATATCCGGTACCGCGTGTCCTGCTCGCTTGGCTTTGCTAAACACAGCACAAAATCAGGCCATGCACAGCCCTGAACCGCTGCTGCAGCGAGTCTGGCCAGGCCTGGGGGGAAACGTGTCCCCTTGCCGCGCGGGGGATTTGTCCTGCCGGGGGCTCCGAGCGCGCTGAGCCTTCCCGTGCTCTGCTTGCAGATGTCGAAGTGGACGTGGACGAGTTGAATCAGGAGCAAGTGGCCGACCTGAACAAGCAGGCGACCACGTACGGCATGGCGGAGGGGGACTTTGTCAGGTACGGCTCACGGCGGAGCCGGGACCCCGGCCTCGGCGGGCGGGAGAGCCCCGGGAGCCTGGCAGGGCCTCGCCCAAAGCCTCCCTTTTCCTGGCGGGGGCCGAATCCTCTGTGGATGCCCCCATCTCTAGGATGAGGGCCCTGGCGATGACCCCCCCAAAGCAGGGGCTGTGCACAGAGTCCCCTCCTGGGTGCTGGCTGGGACGAGGTGACCATGGGGCCTTGCTCGGTGCTGGCGGATGGCTGCGCAGTCTGTCCGGCTGAGCTCTGCGCTGTCCGCAGAGCGGCTGGGGGCTTTGGCAACACCCGCTTGAAAGTGTTTTCTCTTTCCTTTCCGGAAGGATGCTGCGAAAAGACAAGGAGGAGGCAGAAGCTATTAAACACGCCAAAGCCCTGGAAGAGGAGAAGGCCATGTACTCGGTAAGGGCAGCCGTAGCTGGTTCTGCCCCCTCTCGCTGCACCGCTGTGAGCTACTGAGCCCTGGCCTGGCTGGGAGCCTCCCAGAGCACCGGGGCGGCTGTGCCGGTGCGTGTGGGATCCCTCCGCGCTTGCAGAGGCGCCTCTGCCTCCCCGTTGGGAGTAGGGAGGGCGCGGGGGCCCATAAACACCCGGGAAGGCGTCCCCAGCCCATCCTGTCTCCTAGCTCCTGGGCCGCTCTCTTCTAGGGCCGTCGCTCTCGCCGCCAGAGGAGGGAGTTCAGAGAGAAACGCTTGAAAGGCAGGAAGATCAGCCCTCCCAGGTGAGCTCCTGCGGTCTCCGGCTGAGCCACGGCTTGTCTCCGTCCTGCCCCGCTGTCTGGGCAGCTCTTCGCTGCCCCAAACCAGGCAGCTTTGCTCCAGGACCCTCTGTCCCAGCGTTCGTGTACGTGCCAGCCGCGCGAGCTCACGTGGGCCACGGGGTGCAGGGCAATGCGGGCTAGGGATCCCCTTTTCCTGGGGTTCAGCCTCTGTTTTGGGGCAGGTGCCACGTTTCATCTCCCATCTTTAGCTCTGCCCGTAAATCTGAGTTCTGCGGTGCTTGTGAGTGCTTGACCGAGGGGCGAGTGCTGGTTTCTTAGGCCACTACCAGCAGCTAAGAGGCAGTTAGCAACGACTCGGCTCGTGCGCTAATTGGTGATTACAGCCCTCCCTGTAATCTGGTGGATGTCACCTTCTGCCAGCGGGGTTTCCTAATGCTCCGCTCGCCCCCGAAGCCGTCATTTGAGAAAGGCTTTCGGAGAGGCTGGGAGCCACATGCCTTGGGGACCTCCGGCAGGCTTCTCCTGCCCTCACAGCCTCTCTCGTTGCAGCTACGCCCGGAGAGACAGCCCCACGTACGATCCCTACAAACGGTGAGCGGCTGCCGCGAAGGGACGGGTGAGCGGGTTGTCCTGGTTCTGCGGGTGGTCGCTGAGGAACGTGGTACCCGGTGGCTCTGCCGCGCCTTTGGGAGGGAACATTTTTGGCAGCTCCCTTCTCCCGCGCTGAAGCTGCTTCCTTCCCGGCCGCCTCGCAGGTCTCCCTCAGAGTCCACCTCTGAATCCCGCTCCCGTTCCCGCTCGCCGTCTCCCGGCCACGAGGAGAAGATCACCTTCATCACCAGCTTCGGCGGCAGCGACGAAGAGGCGGCGGCCGCGCAAGCCGGCGGCGTCCCCGGGAAACCCGCCTCGCTCGGCAAACAGCGCTCCGCCCCAGGGCAGCCGGGCAGCGCTGCGGCAGGTCATAGCGCCTCTTCCCGGTCGGTAACTCTCCCATCTGGCTCGCTTTCCCAATCCTTAACCGCAGAGAACGCAGCAGGGGCCGGGCGGGGGCCGCCCAGCCCCTCGTGGGCACGGAACCGGGCCAGCCCCGCTCGGAGACGCTGGCGGGGGACGCTGCCGACACCCGTGGCCGGGCTGCTGGCACCTCTCGAAGGGAGAACGTCCCAGGAGGGAGCGGGTGGCTCGTTGCAGCAGGCCGGGGGAGCCGTGCAGAGCCGCCGGGGGCGGACAGGGAGAGATTCGAGCAGGTGGCAGCAGGAAAGAGGCTCTGTCCCCGATTCAGTGAGCCGCGGGGCGGGCGGACGGGGCTCCCTGCGGCTCTGCTGCTGGGCCAGGGCAGGGGGAGAAGCGGTTGTGGTGTCAGAGTGAATCTGGTTGGCTCACGGAGGGGGACTTTGCGGCACCTCTGGCATTTGCAGGGTGGGGGATTTGGGAGGCAGAAATCCAAGTGTGAATCAAACCTCCTGCACCTAAGGAAAGGGAGCATCTGGGCTGCTCCTTGGGAGGTTGGGGAAGGAATTGGGTGGTGGCTGTCACGGGCCGTTTCCCAGCACAGTGCGGCTTGCTGCCCCCAAGAAGAGCTCTCTTGCACGAGGCTGGGCGGTTTTGGGGCCGTTCCGGCTGCGCCAGGCCGGAGATCAGGCCGCGACGCTGACGCGGGGCAGGGGAGGCGCCTGCTCTCTCCTTGCAGCGCGGCCCCCGGTTGTGCCAGGGCCAGGGGCTGTCGGCGGGATCCCGCCGCGCCCCCTCCCTTGTCGCTGAGGGCTTCCCGCACCCCCGGCCTCCGCGTTGCACCTCTCCACGTCGCTGAACCGCTCGCCCTGTGTGTCCCTTCTAGGAGACGCTCTTCGTCCTCCTCCACGTCCCCGTCCTCCTCCTCGTCCTCCAGCTCCCGCTCCAGCTCTCGGTCGCACCGAGGCGGCGGCTACCACCGTTCCAGCCGCTACTGCCGCTCCCACAGCCGCCGGTACTCGCGCTCCCGCAGCCGGAGCCGACGGTACTCGGGAGGAGGCTCACGCGACAGCCGGCGCCGCTCCAGGTCCTATTCCCCCGACCGGGGGTATCGCTACAGCTCCCGCCGCCGCTCCAGGTGAGCTGGTAGAGGGGAGACGGGGCTCCTGCAAGAACAGAGGATCCCCCGGCCCCGTCGCGGTGTTTGATTCCCCCTCAAGTGTCCCAGTTCGTGGCTGTTTCTTCCCAGTTCTTTGCTGGGCTCTTCCAAGGTGAATTTGGCTCCGTTTTTTCTACAACCTGCCGTTTGGCTGTAGGCAGCAATAAGATCCTGTTTTGCCACCTCTGAACAAGCCCACATCTCTCAGCCTCTCCTTTGCACCCTGTTCTCCAGCCCCCGCTGGACTGGTCCCGGTTTGTCACTGCGAGTCCCAAACAGGTCCCCGTATCCAAACGGGATCTCGCAAGTGCTGGTGAAGGGGAAAAATCCCATCTCTCGCCATGCTGGTTGGTGGCTTCGGCTCAGGGGCTCGCTGCTGGCACCGGGACAATGTGTGGTCCCCCAGGCTCTTCTCTGCTCGGTTGCAGGGTGGGTCCTGTCCGGGGGTTTTTCTTTGCCCCGCGGCCCTGTTGCTACCAACTGCTTTAGGAAGAGTTGCTTCTCCTCGGAGAGCCGTAGTGACTCCCGGCTCCCTCCCCGCAGGAGCCGTTCCAGATCCGGGGAGCGCTACCGGCGGAGCGGCAGGTCGAGCAGACACTGGAGCAGCAGCCCGAGCAGCCGAAGCCCCAGCGATTCGCGAAGCCGCAGCAAGTCGATGTCTCCAGTGCGAGAGAAACCGCTGAGGCCCGCAGCATCCCCGGCCGTGGGGGAGAAGCTGAAAAAGTGAGTGTGAAGGGCTGCGAGGAGGGCGGCTGCATCGGCTCGCGCGGCAGCCGGACATCCCGCTGCTTCCCACGCAGCGGGAGCTGCATCAGAGAAAGCAAAGATCTCCTGGAGCGCGAGCGGCTCTCGGCGGAGAGGCTTTAGGGCTCGCGGGGTCTGTCCTGCCTGCGCTGATCCCTGCTCTTTCTTTCTTTCTTTCTTTTTTTCTTTCCCTGCTCTTAGGGCTGACACTGCTGCTGGTAAAGAGACAGGAGCTGCCAAAGTCAGTAAGAATTTAACCTCACCTGTTTAATTCACATCACTGCAGAGCAGACTAAGGGACACAGTAGTGGACGGGCTGGAGGAGATGCAGGGGTTTGGCAGTGAACGGCTCCGTGGCCGCGCCTGGTACCCCGCGACCCGTCCCCGCCTCGGCCGGGCGCAGGCGCCGCTCGAGCCTGCTCCCGCTTGGAGCTCAGGCTCGCTGGGCGCCGGCACTCCGGGCGAGAGCGGGGCACGGAGCACTCTGAGCTCTAGGGGCAGTGGGGAAGTCCCAGTCGGGGTGGGGTGGGATTGGTGGCGGGACCTTCCCGTCACCTTCCTCGGCTGGGATCCTGGCCAGCGCGGGGTGGGGACGCCCGTGTGCCGCACGACGCGGCGGTGTCTGTGCGGGTCACGAAGCCGGGAGCTGCCTGCCTCCTTCGCCACCGGGCCCAGGCTGTCTCTGGGGCGCTGCCACCCAGCCGGTGGCCGTCTCCGTGCACAGCGTGTCCCCGCCGCCGCTGCTCCATGGAGCAGAGGTGACGGCACGCGGCTGGGGAGCTGTTACTGCCCTCGGAGGGAGGCATCTGTGCTGCCTGCGGTGGGGTGCTGGGCTCAGGGCACAGCTGTCCTCTCCGGCTCCATCCCTGCCCAAATCTCTTCCGTGTGCCTTTGGGCCGTGCCCGGATGCCCCCAGCCGCCCCCCTCGGCCCCACGCGGATCACCCGGGGTCTCCACGTGCCCGGGCAGGCCGAGGGCGGTGCAGATGCCACCTCCCAGGGCTGTGCATGCCCCTCTGGGAGGCCCCGGCAGGGAGCAGCTCGTATTTGCGATGCCGTTGTCAACCGTCAGCTGCCGACTTTGTCCCAGCAAGGAGCGCGGGCAATGCGTTAGGTCCCCCTTTGCTCGGAGCCGGGTGCCCCGCTGCCAGGCTGCGGCGGGGGTCGGTCCTGGGGGCTCCGTCCTGGCTGCAGAGACGCCGGCTTGCAGCAGGCCCGGCCCCGGGACCATCCTGCAGCCGGCTGCTCTGCCCACCGTGCTCGGGAGATCTTTCAGCCTCCAGCCGGGCTCTGCAGCCCCTTTTTTCCTGGCTCTCCGGTATTGCCCGGCAGCTCTGCGGGGCTCCGAGCCCCCCTCGGCCCCCCGCGGGCAAAGATCTGGGCAGAGCCGCCCGGGTCGCGGGCTCTGGAGATGGAGCGGCAGCTCCGGCAGGGTGGATGGGGTTCGGAGCGGGGCCTGGATCAGGGGGATCGGCCGGAGAGGCAGCACCGTCGCCTCGGTGAGGCGGGCGGCTCCGGCGATGCCTCTGGCAGGGAGGCGGACATGGCTCCGAAGCCTGGGCCGGTGCTTGGAGCCGGCGGGTTCAGAACTGGGGTTTTTGGTTCGTACGTCCAGCCGGTGACTTCCCCACCACGGGATCTCGCCGAGACCGGGGCCGGGCACCTTGCGGATCCTTCCAGGGTCCGCTGCGGCGAGGGCAGGGAGAGGCAGGGAGACTTTCGGCCCCCTCACGGGGTTGATCCCCTTGGATCCTGCCCCGCGAGGTGTCTCGCCTCCGGGGCCGGGAGCCCCGGGCCGCTCCAGTCTGGCTGCACCGTGTCCTCGCGCCCCCCTTCACACACGGCTCTGCTTTCGCTCGCAGCCCAAGCTGACGCCGCAGGAGAAGCTGAAGCTCCGCATGCAGAAGGCGCTGAACCGGCAGTGTAAGCAGGATCGGCCCCCTCCGGCCAGCGCGTGCCGCTGCGCCGGGCCCTGGCGCCTCTCCCGCCCCCTCGCCGACCCCCTTCTCTCTGTTTCTCCGCAGTTAAAGCGGACAAAAAGGCAGCGCAGGAGAAGATGCTGCAGCAGGAGCACGAGAGACAGGTAGGGGTGGACGTGGCTGAGCCGCTCCGCAGCGCGAGCGGCCGGCGGGGAGGGAGGTTTTCGGGCAGGGCCTGGCTAAGGGCACGTTTTCTCTTGCAGGAGCGCGAAGACGAGCTACGGGCCATGGCCCGGAAGATCCGCATGAAGTAAAAAAACCCTTTTCCTTCCCTTGTTCCGCTCGCCGGGCGGCTCCAGGAGGGGCAAGGCCTCGGGATTAACCCCCCTTTCCCCGCAGGGAGAGAGAGCGGCGCGAGAAAGAGCGGGAGGAGTGGGAGAGGCAGTACAGCAGGCAGAGCCGGTCCCCGTCGCCGCGATACAGTGAGTGCCGGGCTCGGGAACGCGGCGGATCAGGTGGGAGAATCGGACCCAAATGCGTAGGGAGTCAGGGCAAAGAGCCGAAAGGGTGGAGGGGGAGTCTCGGGTGCCCCCAGAGACTGGTGCGATGCTTCAAAAAAAGCGATGGAGAGGTTTTGGTGTTTGTAACGGTCGTAGAACAATTACGTTTAACATGAGAACAACCTAAACGTGATTTAAAATCCTTCCTTGTGCTGGGAGGCTGCCGGTGTTGGCTGCTTTGAAAGGGATCAGAAACGGGGCCAGAGGGGTTTGGAAGGGACTAAGCAGGCCTCTACCCCCTGTGAGCCTTTTTAGGAAGAGAAAAGGGGGACGAGGGAAGATAAAATGTGAAGCCACCTCATCTTGAAGGGAAACGGGTGGAAAAGGGCCCCCGGCAGGGCCTGGGAGCACCCCAGCACCCGCCCCTTCCCCGAGGCCGTGGGCGCTACCTCACTCGTGTCTCCCTTGCCTTGCAGGTCGGGAATACAGCTCCTCGAGGAGGTACGTTCACGTCTCCCCTGTCCCACGTGCGCCGCCGGCCTCGGCCGTGGCTCTCTAGGTGCCTGGGGTGGGCTGGGGGGGCCGCGGAGCCCGTTTCTACCCAGCCCGTCTCCCTCTCTGCCTCCGCAGGCGCTCCCGGTCCCGGTCGCGGAGCCCGCACTACCGCCACTAAGAGCCCGGCTGCGGGAGACGCTGTACAGTGCTGGTTTTGTTCATTATGTGCCGTTACCGAATAAAGAAGGAAAAAACCCCTCCCCGCGCCAGCGCTTCCTGGGGGCTCGGCTGGGCGCCGTCGGCCGCCTCCAAGCCCTGCCGTTCCGCCCAGCGGGATCTGGAAGCGGGGTGGCCGATTTTTGCCTCTGCCGCTGTCTCCCCATCACCCTTGGGTGCGTGACGCCATGTGTTGGCCTCTACGCTGGGCTCCTGGGAGGAGGATGAAGCCCCCGCGGTGCCCCGCGTGGGCCATTCCCTGCCTATTCCGGGTGATTTTGCACCTTATCCCTCCATTCAGGTGATTTTTCCACCTTATTCCTCTGTTCAAGAGGCTTCACGGGGGAGGCGGTGTTTTGCGTCCTGCTGCCCGCCCCAAGGACGTCACCAGCACCCCGCGGGCTCCCCTACGTCCCGAAAAGGGCCGGAGGGGCCCCAGGGAAAGGAGAGGCAGCGCGAGGGGAGGCAGCGAGCGTGTGCACGCGCGCGAGGTTTTATTCGAGGTCGAAGGTGTAGGCGATGATGTCAGAGCAGCGGAGCAGGGCCTCCTTCTGCACGCCCAGCGGCGTCTGCAGCTCCGACACCTGGAAGTTGAGCACGTCGATGTCGGAGGCGCCGAAGACGGCGGCGACGCTCACCCGCTCGTGCATGGCGAAGCGCACGCGGCGGCCGGCCATGGCGGAGAGGCTGCGCAGGTAGCGCTCGCGCAGCGCCGCCCGCTGCCGCTGCTCCGGCGCCCCGCCGGCCCCCAGCGCCTGGAAGCGGGGCGAGCTGGGGGCGAAGCCGCGGCTCGAGCCCTCCGGCCCCCGCGGCAGGCGGATGACGCCCACCGGCACTGCGGCGGCTCCTGGGGGAGGGAAAAAGAAAAGGGGGGGATCACCCTGCTGCCCCGTGGGGCACCCTGGGGTGCTGGGGGCTGTGGGGGCCCCCCCACCCCTTTTTCCTTCCCCTATGTCACCTTGATCCCCTCTGTATCTGCCTCCTACCCCGGTACCACCTGCCCCCCGCACCCCTATGGGGAGCCCCTGATACCCTATGGCCCCTGCTCCCCTCTGCCCCCCTATAGAGCCCCCAATACCCTCCCCTGTGCCCCCTAAAGAGCCCCTCTGTATCCCCCATGCAGCCCGCAGCGCTCCCTATAGAGCCCCCCAGGTCTGCCTATAGAGCTCCTGAAGCCCCCGTGCTCACCAAAGCCCCCAGTGTCCCCACAGACCCCCCCCAAACCTCCGACTGCCCCCCACAGAGCACCCAGTGTCCCTTATAGTGCTCCCAAAGCCCCTATAGACCACCCCAGTGCCTCCCATTGAGCCCCCAGTATGCTTTACAGTGCTCCAAAGCCCCTATAGAGCCCCTATAGCCCCCTCAGTACCCCCTATAGAGTCCCCAAAGCCCCTATAGATCCCCAAGTGCCCCCTTAGAGCCCCCACAGCCCCTACAGAGCCCCTACAGCCCCCTCAGTACCCCCTATAGAGTCCCCAAAGCCCCTATAGATCCCCAAGTGCCCCCTTAGAGCCCCCAAAGCCCCTACAGAGCCCCTACAGCCCCCTCACTGCCCCCATAGAGCCCCCAAAGCCCCTACAGACCCCCCAGTGTCCCCTTAGAGCCCCCGAAGCTCCTATAGAGCCCCTATAGCCCTCTCAGTGCCCCCTATAGAGCCCCCGAGGCCCCTATAGAGACCCTACAGCCCCCTCAGTGCCCCCTATAGAGCCCCCGAAGCCCCTATAGACCCCCAAGTGCCCCCTTAGAGCCCCCCAAAGCCCCTACAGAGGGGCGGACACGCACCGGCCGCCTCACCCAGCGCCTCCCCGGGGCCGCCGCGCGCGGGCCGCCCCCCACACGCGTGGGGCATCCGGGGATACGCGTGGCCGGACGCGACCCGCGCGACCTCGTGACGTCACCCCCCGCGCGGCGCGGCCCCTCTCCGCCGTCGCCGCTGCCCTTCTCCTGGCCGGCGTCGGAAGTGCGTCACTCCTCACGTGAGCCCGGCGCGGCCTCGGGAGCGCAGCCTGGTTTTTCGCCGCTGCTGATTCGTCGCACCTGCTCTCGCCATTGCCTGGCCTTTGCCGCCGGCCCGCGGGCGGGTCTCGGTGTTATCGAAGGTTCCTTCCCGGTTCTCCCCACCCTTCCCTTCTTCTTGCGTCCCTCTGGGCGCCCCTGTCCCCCGTGTCGAAAGCGCCGCTGCGTGCCGCTCCCTCCTCCCGCCTCCCCAGCCATGGCGGGCGACGGCTGCGTGTGACCATCCGCGCCCGCAGATTCGCTACCGGCTCGGGGCTCCCGCCGATGCGGCTTTTCCCCTCGGCGACAGCGGCGGCGGCGACGGGCGAGACCGGCGGGGCGGCGAGTAGCGTCAGCACCTTCCTCCGCCCTTCTCTTCCCTCCCTCCGCGGCGCCGGCAACGAAAGTGCGGCGGCGGACGCGCAGCCCTCTGGCGCACTCGCTGGCGGCGGCGGCTCCTCTCCGGTGCGCGCCGCGGCGGCTCCTCCTCCTTCCCCCCCCCCTCCCCGCCGCCCGGTCCCCGCCGCGCCAGGCCCGTCCGCCGCCCCCCCTCCATGGTCCCGCGGGGCTCGAGAACGCCCAGGCGGGGCCCGGCCGCCGGCCCCGGGGAGTAGCGGCCTCCCGCCGCCGAGGGATGCCCCCGGGGGGCCCGTGAGGAGGGAGAGCTCCGCCATGGAGGTGCCCCTGGGGCCGCCGTCGCCGCCGCCGCCGGAGGAAGAGGAGGAGGAGGAGGAGGGCAGCGCCCTGGCGGTTGAGGGCAGCGGGCAACCGGCCGCGCCGCCGTCGCCGCCGCCGCCCGCCGGTGACGGGGACCCCGCCGGTAACGGGGACGCCACGGAGCCCGGCGCCGAGGAGGCCTCGTCCCCCGCCGCCGAAGACGGGCGGCTCCGGCACGGAGCCAAGCGGGTAACGTTTCCCTCCGACGAGGACATCGTCTCCGGGGCGGTGGAGCCCAAGGACCCCTGGAGACACGGTAAACCCCGGCGGAGCCCGGTTTTTCCCCCCGGTAGACCCCGGCGGTGCCCGGTTTCCCCTCGGTTGCCGCGTTCACGCGGGGGCCGAGCCCCCGCCCTGGAGCGGGCACTGAATTAATGAACGTTTTGGGCAGTGGTGTGAGTTTGTGGGGGCCGGTGCACAAGCTGTGGGGCTGGGGTCAGTACCCGATATCGCCACTTAAAAATATATATACTTTTGTAGTGCCTTGAGCTGCCCCGCCCCCCCAAAACCCCGTTTTTCCCCTTTTTCTATTGCATGCAATGGCCTTGGGCAAACACCGAGCTCCTGTTTAGGCTTTAAATAAAACTTTGCACTGTTGTGTTGATCTCAACACGCCTGAAAGGCTGATATAATCGCTAAATGTTACACAGTTCCTCCCCCCCCCTTTTTTCCTGCTCACAAGGAATTTATTTAATAAGACTCTGCGCCGATTTTCTTTCTGCAACGTGTTTTTGCTCCAAGAGCAAAATAACTCGGCTTTGTTTACCGCTTGCTTTGTACTCGCAGCATTGCTAGCTGGGTCATTTTAGTTGTGATCGGGGGTTAATTCTTGCTTCTGGGGTCTGTTGTGCGCGCATGGAGTTTGGGGGTGCCTGGAAACCTGGCTCTGGCGTTTTGGGGTGCAAACGTGGCTCTTGGCAGGTTCCTGGTGCCAGAGGAATAAAACGAGGGACGTGCCGTGCTGTGGCAGTCGCAAGCTTGGCGTTGGAAGGCAGCGTGAAGCCTCTCACGGTCCGTTCCGTACCTTTCTTTTTTTCTTTCCTTAAAGCCTCCTTCCTTTTTTTCCTTTCGTTGCTGGCTGTGGCCAGTGGTTGACGGGAATATTGGCGGAGGAAGCTGCCCTCCGAAGAGGGCTCCTAAGCGCTCGAGATAGGTGTCCTGCAGCTGCCCTTGGAGCTCGGAGGGGGACGTTTCCCGAAGACGGCTGCGTGGACTGATGATACCAGCAGTTTTTCCCGGAGGAAGCACGTCGTGTTTGATGCTCGAGCTTTGTAACTGCTTACAGTTTGGGGAGCTCCGTGCGCCTTAACAACCGTCTGGATGTTTTACAGCAGCAACGAGGGAAAACATTGGCCCAGCAGAGTAAAATACATGAATCATCCAGCGCCACAATGGTACCGAGAGCCGGGGCGAGCTAACCTCTGGCTCACCTGCAGAGGAGACAGGCTCCTTCTTATCCGTGTTACTTCTTTGTGTGTTTTATTCGCGTCTCTGCTGCTCTCCTGCTATGCTATGGAAGGAAAAAAATACATTTGTCATAGGGCTTCTTCCTCATTTGCCGAACGCCTGTTGCAAACTGGGTCAGCTGCTTTGAGGGAGCAGCGGGTGGCAAACCCAGCTCGAGCTGGTGGTTTTGCAAAGGCAACGGCTTCGTTTTCTCTTCCAGGGCGATGCCGTTGGTGTTGCAGCCTCCAGGGCAGCGCGTGCAACCGCAAAGTCCCACGGCTGTGGGAAGCGCTGTGCTCGGTCCTCATCGAAACGGCCGAAGGCTTCGGCTCCGCGTGGTGGCTTTTGTTTCCAGGAATTAAGTCTCCTAAGGCTTCGGTTGCACCGTCTTCTGCTGCGTTTAATTAAAACGTCTCGCGGTGCTTTGTCTTCGAAAGAAGTTCTTGGCTGTGCTGTCCTGAAAGGCTTCAGCTGGCGCTGCGGAGGCGGCGGGAGGCTGGTAGTCGCAACGTCTGGATTTTGCAGGGACTAGCTGGCCTGTCGAGAGAGACAGTAGCGAGGACGAGCGATTTCTGGTCAGAACAAATTGGCTTTGCGCTTTTTCGCTCGCGCATCTCTAGCGCTTCGGGCGGCGTGTTCACCCTCCGCTCGAAGTTGAGGGCAAGCGCGCCTCGTGCTTCTCGCGGGCTGAGGTTGCCGGAGCCGGGAACGGGAACGCGGCGTCCTCGTGAGCCTCCCCTGCTGCAGCCGGGCAGCCGGAGCCCTTGGAGCATGTGGGAGGCGGAGGAGCTTGGGGAGCTGCTGTCCTTGATCCCTGCCTTGCTTGTATCCAGCTGGTAGAAATGTTTTTATGCTGCCGGCCCTTCCCACTGCTTCCTTTGCTGAGAAGGATGAGGATAACGCCGAGTGCTTGTCGGAGGGGGTGTGAGACCCTGAAACACGAGCTTCCCCCCTTCTTCTCGTATCCTCAGGCTTACCATTACTTAAAAAAAACAGCCCACCCGCATCAAAAAATGAGCGTCTCTCCCTTAAATCTTTTCCCCAGCGTTGATGAAGTTTAGCCTTCCCAAAAGAGAAGGGAGAAGATTCTTAGCTCTGCATTTCCAAGGTCTCTGAGGTTTAGGTAATGCCTTGCACGACTTTTCCCGTGCCGTTTCGTCTCTGTCTCTGGATATATCCCCCTCAGGCCTCGCTGGAATCAGATTAATCCTGAGCCCGGATCCTCCGTGAGCCCAGGGACCGCTGCGGAGCAGGACGTGCGCAGGAGTAGCATGTTCTCGAGCAAAAGGGAGAAGCAACCGAGAAATCGGACGAACCAGCCCAAACTGCAGTTCCTGGAAAAACACTGGGCAAATATTGAATGTTTTGTTATCTTGCAAATAGATAAGTAATAACCGGTATCGATTTGTTGGTACCAAATCGCGTTAAGTTACCCGGTCGCAGAAGGAAACTGGGTTAACAGGCCTCGCGCAGCATCGAATAGCAACGGGCAGCTATCGAATAACTTAAACTTCAGTGAAACACTGGAACTGTTTCTCATGATCCTCGAGCGGTCTCGTGGCGGTGCGGAGAGCTCCATCCTGCCTCGATGCCGTTCCAAGGAAAACATTGAGAGGGTCAGGAGGGGAGGAGCAGCGAGACCAATCGGAAGTTGGGGCAACGAGAGCCAGCAGAAAGACCGAAAGAATCAAATTTGTACCATTTGTGGAAGAAAACCCTGAGGAAGGACAGGAGAACGGTCCTGAAATACGTTAAAGGTTGTTGCACAGTGGAAGGGAATAAACTGTCCTTCCCGGCTGCTTTGTTTGGTAAAAATGCGCGTGCTTAAAAGGCAGCACGGGGGAAACGTCCCGGCATACAGAGAGCTGAGCACGGGCTTAGCTGCTTTCGGGAAACGATGCGTTCCTTAGGCAGCTAACGCCGTCGGGAATAACTTCGTTAATTGGCCGCGTGCCGGGACAAAGCCGCGCGGCGGGTGGGACTTTGTGGTTTCTCCCAGGGCCGTTTCCCGTGACGCTGGCGCGTCTGGGTGCTGCTCTCCCGCCCTCAGGTGCTGCTTTCGGTCGCCCTGACCGAGCGCCCCGATGTTCGCCCGGCGGGTTACCGGGCTCCCCGGGAAGGGGATGAGGAGCCCTCGCAGGCCAGCTGCGGTGCGGAGCTGATGGTGTGCGGTAACTTGTGTTTCCCTGTCCTCGCCTAACCCGGGGAGCGCCCGCCGCCGAAAAAACCTCCCTTTTTAGCCTGCTGGGTCTGTTTTCTTGGCTCTCTAGCGTGCTGCAAGCCAGGAATTGGGATCTCTTGAGTTTTCCCGGTCCGTGGGTGACAAGGCCGGTTGCTGTTTTGCTGCGTGATGTTACGCCCGCTCCGGGAGTAGCTGGGCTGAGATCTGTCGGACGTGGCTTAAAAGATGGTAGATCTCATTAAGCAGCCCAAATTAATTTTTTTTATTACTATTACTACTCTTTTTGCTTGGCCTCAGCCAGCGAGCGCGAAGCCAGCGTGGGAAACGTTGCTAAACATAAGCTGTTTAAAGAGGTTCGTCCCCTGCGCCTGCAAGGGCTCGGGGCGATGATATGCAGTAACATGCTTTAACGGAGGTTTTTGGCAGCAAGGTGTAATAAAGTTTATACGCAGCTTTGCGGCGGAGGCCCTGGAGCTAGACTGCGGCTGCTGCCCACGGAGGCCGATGCGAATCCGGGGCTGCGTCCCGCGGCAGCCTTCCCAAAGCTTTTTGCTCGTCTAAACGTCTGAGCTCGCCGATCGCGTCGACTCTTCAAAGAACGCGAAGTCGGAGGAACGCTTCTAAGGTAGCCGAGGTGCCTCAGTGAACGACCCCCAGCGATACGTTACTTGCTAATGTTATTTTTTCTTCTTCTGTTTATACGCCCTACCAGCCGTGTTAACACTAAATTTCCTCGGCTTCCTTGGGCCTTGGCCTCCCAGTTGGCTTTTCTCGGAGCGTCGCTCTAAACACTGATTTTTGGAAACTCCTAATCTGCCGGCCTGGCTCGGTCTCCGCCAAGCAGCCGCCCTCGCAAAGCGAACGAGCGCGTGCCGCTGCGCTTTGCACCCTGCTCCCGCTCTGGGCTTTTTGCAACCGTTGATCTTGCAGTTTAGCCGTGAATTTTCGGGCGCTGCATTTTGCAGGAAAAACTCCTCTCTGGGGCGGTGCAAAAGTTGGGTGCGTTTTTCCCGGCTCGTATTGAGGCTTCTCTTTCTAGAGGGCTTCCTGGGCTGGATGCTTCAGAAACGGTAATTCCTTAGTGCCGTCGCTAACGTGGATCCTAAACTGATTCTCTTGGTTTTTTTCCTCTCCTGTAAACACCTTGCATCTTATTGTCAGATAATCACCTCCTCCTCACACGCGTTTCCTGCTCCTCCTCGCACCTTAGCATTTATATATATATATATTAATTGTGCTAGCAGATAGCATCGACGTGTGCACGTACAACCCGAAAGGCAGGTGCTCGGTTGCTTTACCTCCGAGTCTGGAGGAGAAAGGACACGCGGCCTTGATCCTGCTCTTGATGAAGGTCAGGCTTAACCCAACAAAGCAAACCTAGCGCCTTTCTCGCCTTACTGCGTTTTCATCCTTCTCCGGGTGTTGGTTGTTGTGATCTCCAGCTCTGATGCTCTTTTCCTTCCTCTCCTTCCCCACCGAAAGGACTCGATACACACAGGCACCCGGCTGAATTTGGTGGGTTGATTCATGGCCGTTTCCTAAATTACGGCGGCCCGGTGCAAGAAATGTCAATTGGGAGCCATTGGTCTTAAAACTGGATTCCCCTTTTTTGTCGGATGTTAAAACACTCTTTGTTCAAAGCTGTTTAATTTGAAACTTCAGCCCTCAAGGGCCTCAAGTATGAAGGGTCTAAAGCTGTGGCCAGTCTTCGAGCTTCTCCCGTTAAAGTGTTTTGCTGAGGTTTCCCGAGGATTTTGCACTTCAAGTGCATATCAGGGCTCTGAAATACTTGATATTAGCGGTGGTTTACTCGCATTTTGACTCTGGTCTCCGTGCGTTTCGGTTCCTCTTCCCTGTTTTCCCATGCTGGAGGGCGTTATCGAGCCCGAGCTTGCTGCTGTTTGCGGGATGCTATGGAGATAGGCACTATTTAAAGAAGGACTTTGGGGAGCGAAATGCCCCGGCGCCACATCGGGTTCAAGGCTCCGCTTCGCAGACTTGGGTTTCTCGATCGCTCGACTGAAGTGGCGACATCCTAAAAATAGATTTCTCCTCTATAATTAGAGGGATATCCGATATGCCGCTTCGGCGCTGACTGTTACGTTTCTGTTCTTAGCCGATTTGGGGTTTCGGAGCGATGCTGATGCTCGTGGAAGTCGGTGCGGTTCAAGCCAGGATTAATATCCTCCGTACAAGAGCAGGCACAGCTACAACTAACGTTTGCATCTCGTTTGACTCCAGCAGAGTTTAGGAACGGATTTGCTTCCCCCCCCCCCCCCCCCACCATTAAGCCACTTTTAATTTTCCATCACGCGTGTGGATAATGATAACTTTTTATTTGGAGCTTTATTTACACGTTATTCATTATTCATAGGCTGAAATTGCTAAAGCAGATGTCTCTGTGCTTGTTAAACATCCTTCTGGCTGCTTGGATTCCAGTCCTCGTTTAAATCCTAGTACCAGAAAAGCCTGTTTTGGCGGCCTACCTCGATCGCTCGTGGAGCGCAAAGCACAGGACTCCGTTTCTGTTCCAAAACTCCTTGCTTCTGTTTACGTGCAAGCGCACCTTTTTGGAAGGATGGATCCGGCTTTCGTTTCCGCTGTGATTGTTCCCCAAAGCGTTGCAAGCTTTTTCAGAGGAGCATAAATAAATCGTTTCCTCGCCTACTGAAAACCTTCGCCCTGGAAGATGCCTGTCTGCAGCGCGGGAGACGAGTTTTGAGTCTCGTTAAGGGAATTTCTTTGAGCCTCCTCCGGGAGCTTTTCCCCGCTATCCTCGCGGAGGTGCGGATGCTGGAATCGGCTGTATTCGCAGGGCCTTCGCCAGCATCGCATTCCCAAATGCCAGCGCCGGCTTCTCCCTCCAGGTCTGTGCACCTCTGACGCCCTCGCTAAAAATAGCTAAAAACTGCAATGTGTTGGGCGTGTTTTGGTTGCTCCCGGTTCCTGACTAGTCTGAACGGTGCCAGACAAGACGGACTTCTGCTTTTTAAAAAGCAACAGCTACTTAATAGCCTTGGGCCACAAACGAATCCCTGGACTCTTGCAGAAATACCTTTGCTTATAAATTAACAGGAAATCGTTAGCTTTATAGCATCGCGTTTCTTTTTATTTATTCACAGGGCATTGGTTTTTTTAATGCTTCTCTTTTCTTTTTTTTCCTGGGAGGATTGTATCTTTAAGCAGAATGTTGTATTTTTAAAGCGTGCTAAGCCACCAGAGTTACCTGAACTAGTTGATAGCGGACTTTCTGAAGAACCCGATCAGGTTCAGTTCATGAAACCCGCTTGCTGCAAAACCTCCTTGATTCGCATTAATTATTCCTTCCTTTAATTCTTTATTGATAGACTGCGGTATCAGCCTTTCCACTGACTTGCCTAGGATCGGTGTCAGGTTAAATTGCAGCGGAGCTGCTGCTTCTCTGACCTTCCTCTCCGCTTTCCCGGCTTCCCGCTGAAGAGATTGCTCTCGCCGCGGCAGAAGCGTGCTTCGCTCTCCGGCGTGTCCCCCGCCTCCAGGCACGCGTTTAAAATGGGAGACCGGACCCGAAGGAGGGCTCGTACGTCTAAAAAAAAAACCTCGCCTGTTTTTTTGTTTTTAACTTTTCCCGTTGTGCTTGTTGGGCTAGAAGCAGAGCAGTTTACCTACAAACTCCGTCTTGAATAAATCCATGTTGTCCCAAGGCATTTTGATACCTGGAGACAGGAGGTTTCTGGGGCTGGAAGCTGCTGCCCTCGGTCTCCTTCGGTTTGCCACGCTTTCCCCTAGAATCGGCGCGATGCAAGCGTGTCGCCTTTGCTTCAAGCTGCCTGGTGCCTTGTTAATAAGGGTTTATCCTCAGTTTTCTTGCAGCGCTTGAGGAGTGGGACCGTCTCGATGCAGCTGGAGCGCCTCGGAAAGGAGCCGTCCTCGACCCGGGCGTGCTGCCTTAGCTCCTTCGCTGCACTGCTGCCGCCGCTGACATTCGTGCAGCTACACGCTGACCGGGCTGCGCCGTTTCCTCCCTGAACGAGATAAAAGAGCAAGTCAAGCCCGCGAGATGCCAGAAATAGGACTTCAGAGGCAGGCAACGATGTGTAATTTTGTAACGTAGCTTTTCCATGCCTCTCCGGGACAGATGCGTGCTTGCTCTCTGCCAGGGCTGGCTTATAAAATGGAAGATCAGCCAGTCAAAGCTGAGTCGTCAGTGGATGAGTTCCTTGATCGGATCCATCTCGAAGCCTTTCGGATGTTCTCGCTGGCACGAGGGCTCTCCTGCGGCATTCCTGTGCGCGGGCGAGGGCTGGAGGTGGTGGGAACCACCCCTCCTCGAGCCGATTTCTGCTCAAGGTGTGGTTTCCTGGCTGGCCTCAAGCCAGAGCGCAACACGAGGGGAAAATACCTGTTTATTTCTTTTCCCGGCTCCTGAAATTTCATGAACTGCTTTGTTAGAAAGCTCTAGCACCTCCACGCTTGGGAAGAGAATGGGAAGAGAAACCAGAGGCTTTCCCTGGTGTTGAGAACTTGTCTTTTGCCATCTAGGAAGATTTGGCTGGTAGAAAACAGAAGGCAAAAAACATCTTTATGTGATTGCCTGGAGTACGGCTGGCCGGGGCCAAGGAGGAGATAGTGTTGGGGAGCAGAGAGCGTGGAAAATGTAAAATTCAGAGGCGTCGTGTCTGTCAAGTCTCATTTCTGGCATCTCAAATGTTTGGCTTCCCAACCTCAAGGTTTTAGCCTTTGTTATTTACTGGGTTTGGGTAGGAAATGGTTTAACACCGTTTAGCTGTCTGCATTGCAGTAATGCCAAAGCCCTATAAATTCTGCGCCCGAGACGGAGTACGAGAGCGACCGTTGCAGGTAGCGGGGGCTCATCTAACCCGCTCGACACAGTCAGGCCAGCTGCCTGCCGGGAAGGAATGTGGCACGCCGATCCTGGGGGAGCGTTGAGTCACGCTTCCGTCTCGTGCGGTCAGATGGAAAAGACTTGTTGCAGCTGGTAAGTGGCATTTCCCCCAAAACGCGGGGTTCGGCGCCCTTTGCTGAAGGACGAGCGAGTCCAGAAGTCAGTAGTGACTCTGGGTTTGTCATCGGTGCTTTTATATCTGTTTTTCTCCGGCTGCATTGGGCGTTGGCCCTTGCTGGCACTGGTGCTGCTTTGAGGGAAGGTCCCATTTAGTTGCCAGCAAACTCCTTTGGTGATATATATATATTTTTTAATTTCCCTAGGGAAGAAGGTTGCTTTCTTCCTCTGGGCCAGTTCCTGTTCTGCTTGCGTGGGAGGACGTTGACTTCATGCTTAAGCCTTGCTTCAGAGGGGAAATCGCGCGGAATAAGCGGCGGCAGGATGGTTTCCGTGTTGGAGGCAGCGTTCCAGATTAAAGCAGCTTTCTCCCAGCAGCTTGGTGTCCGGCGCTGTGCAGGAGCTTGGGAGAGAAAGATTCAGTTTAGACATCTCACTCGGTGAACCCTGGGCTACAGCTAAATTGTTTGAATAGAAAGATCGCGTTAATATCCCTGGCAGGAATCCCGCTCTTTCCTTGCACCGTCTAATTTTGTATCTTAGTTCTCGAGCAGCGCGGCGGCACGTGGGAGTTGCGGTCCCTGCCGCGGGGGTTTGCTCCCCCTCGCCTCCCCGGCAGCTCTTCCTTCTTTTCTGCCCCCTGGGCTGCGCGTCCGAAGCAGATGGACCCAAGCGAAGGGAGAGGAGGCGACGCGTTGGGGCGGCCCGAGTCTCTCCTAAAGCGCTGTTTATCTTGCGCGGCGTCGGGGCTCGAAGGAGCGAGAGCAGCGCGTTAATAAGTAACCGCCTGTTTGCTTTGGCGGCTGTCGCGCTCCTCCGTCCCCTTGTAACCCGCTCTTGGCCGCGGGTTGTTTCGAGGCGGCCGGGTTTGTGCGAGAAGGGCTTTGCTGCCTGCAGTAGCCGGGCGCTCCTGAGGTTATTGCTGCCAAACGTAGCTCGAGGAGCAGCCGAAGCAAAGCTTACTGCGGACAAGACCGCTAAAGGTTACAGAAATGCCTTTCTTTAACAGTTAATGCCAGCCCGGGAGCGGATTTGATGGTCAGCCCCTCTTCGGTGCTCTGCCTTAGCTTCCTTGCAGACAGCCGGGCCTCCGGATCAGCCTGGTGCTGCCAGAAGCCCAGCAGGACGCTCAGGGATCAGCGGGGGGATTAACTGCCTTTTAAGAAAGTTAAATCCTGGGAGATTGGAGGATCCTCCGCGGAGGATCTAGCTTTGTCGCTGCTTGAACTGTGGGACCGTCGGGAGTTTCCGGCGGAGACCCAGAGCGTGGAGCGCTGAGCAACACGATGCTCCGCTCTGAAAAGCTCAGAGTTAAAGGCGAAACGTAAGCGGTGGTTTTGGCAGGCGGGAGAATAGCATGAGGCAAGAGATTTGGCTCTTTTTTTTTAAGCAGGAAGAGGCGTTTTTTGCCTCTGTTTAATCCCTGGTTGTTTAGCTGAACTTTCTCCCTCTGCTGCAAGGTTTGGGGCTGGGCGCTGAGCCCGCTCGCGGAGCGCTTTCTGGTTTCGTCGCCTCAAACCCGCCGGTATTCGATTCGGCGGCAGGACGGTCCCTTCCCCTGTGCGGCCACGAGCCTTTCGGAGCCGAGGAGCGAGCGCTCTTCCGCCTCTGAGCGTGATTTTTCGTGGTAATCGGCCGATTAAGCCATGTGACGTATTCCCTTTGCTGCCGCCTTTGACAGCTCGTAAATCCCTCGTGACGGAGTGAAGCGTGACTTTTCGGGGTAGTCGTAAACCACCGGCTTGCAGTGGGGAAAACCATGAACGTCCTCCGATTTTTGTGGTCTTTTTTGAAGCAAAACCGGGACGCTGAATGCCAGTGCCGTCTGTGATTGAGCGCGCGTCCACAGCAGCTACGTGAGCAGGAGATTTCCTCCCCTGGAGAGGAGCAGTCCGGGCAAACCCTCTTATTTACTTTCTGGCCCAGTAGTTATCTGCTTTCTTGGGCAAACAGGCTTTGCTGGCCCTGAAGGAGGCTTATCCTGCGCTGCAGGAGGCGAGCTCGCGGTTCAAAGGCTCCTCGCAGCGCGGGGAGCTGCAGCAGCAGAGGTTTCAAAACTTTGACACCCCCCCAGCCCCGGCGCTCTGCGAAATGGTTCCTAAACGCAATTTTTAAAGCACGGCGACGAGCGAGACGTGACACACGGCGTGCATCGGCTTCCGAACCGAGCGCTTCGTTTTGATAAACAAAACGTTTGCAACCTAAACAAGGTTTTATGTGATGTATTTGGTCTTTTTGCTGTGGACTGCTTGCCGCGAGGTAGCCTGGACCTGTATGATGCGCTCGACTTAGGGAAAAAAGAGACCAGTAAACTCTGTCCGGCCCATCCTGGACATCTCTGCAACTCTGCAAGAACTGCCTGGAGTGAGGGAAAACGCAGCCGTGCTTTTCCAAGAGAAGCTAGGACAAGCCGGCAACGGCGGCAGGTAAAGCTAGAGGTGCGGTTTACGTTTTTAGGTGACGGCGTCTTGACCGTTGGTGCAACTCTTTGAGAAGGGCGGCGCCCTCCGCGTTGCTTCCCGACTCGGATGCTGCTCTAAAAGAGGCCGGAGCTCTGCCAGAAGCTGTCGGTAAAAATTAGTAGAAAATTATAGGATGACGTGTACCGAGTTATGCAGGAGGCTGGGAAGGACCCTCGTTATCGCTCTTTCGATCTTCATCTGCTGAGCGACGATGAAGAGCTTCGTTAATAGGGGAGTTAACTCTGTTTTGGGATCTTCTGCAGACTCCTAAAACTGCAGGGGGGTTTCGGGACTCGAGCAGCGTCAAAGTGCTCGTTGCAGGAATGATAAATCCTGCTTTCGTGCAAAGCACCGAGTTCTGCCGGCGCCTGGGACTGCTCCTTCCGCAGCCGATCGGCTGCTCAAAGTCCGAACTCTCCATTTTCTCCCTTAAGCGCTGGCAGGTTGCGAAGGCACACGGCGCTCCGGGCTTTGCTCCGTATGAAAGGGTTCATCTGTTTTCACGGAGCGCCGGCGGCCAACTAAAAATAGCAGCTCCAGAAGCCCCGGCTGCCTGTTGTCGCTGGTCCAGCACGTCTGCTCTAAACACTCCCGCTAATCCGGAGGCAGCTGCGAGCGGAGCGGCACTCCCGAGCACCTCTTGAGCTCCAAGGCTCCTGACCGTGGCAGGTTTTGGGTACTGCGAATGCTGCGCCGGGGACGGGCGTGCGGTCCGAAAGCGGCTTTCGGCGTGTGCCCCGTCCCCCTCCTAATTAGCGAGTTTATTTCGTGAGATTTCTTGGACATTATTTCCCTGCGTGTCCAGGGCAGTGACGATCCTCCCGAGCACTTTTGGGAACAGCGCGGGGTTTATTTAGCAGCTCCCGTCGCTGCCTGCGAGCGAGCAAAACCGTATCTCTCTAAAACAGCCTTTATTAACCAAAACAGCCCCTTTCACCTGTGGGAAGAGCGGGTTTTCTTTCCGAATGCTTAGTGCCTTTAAGACAGCAGTCAAGTGACTTAATTAAAATTATTTTATACCTTTTGTGCCTGCGTTTTCAAGCACATCAGAGAGGCCTTCAGGAAACCCCGGTTATTTCCATTGTGGTTTTAGCGTTAATCTTCAGAGGTGCCACAATGACACTAAATCTGGAGCTTTGTTGCAGTTTTACTAAATTGCAGTAACATAATGGAGTCGGATCTTTGTTTTGCTTTAACGGAGAAGTTTCCTCGCCAGCTGGTAACTGAGCGGAAACGTCCTCGGATGGACGCGAAACCCTTCAGCGTAAGTCAGCTGCGATAATTCGGGAAGCAACTGCTCCTTTTCTATATCAGTTCCCGTAAAAACCACGGTAAGATGGCTTGGCGCTAGCCTGCGACGAGCTGCGTTTAGGCGCCCGCTCCCACCCCCGTAGCCGAAGGCATTTCCTTCTCGGACCGCTGCCGCGGGAGCGCGTGCTCCTTCCTGTGCGGTTTTGCTCCCGGATGCATCCGAGCCGCTCACGAGATCGGTCACGCTGCCTCGTGCCCCGTGTCCATATTGACTCCGAACCAGAGTGTTCTCCAGTCTATTTCTTTCCCAAAGCAGCTATTTGAAGCCGCTCCTGCATCGGGAGCAGGAGGAGAAGGCGGCTGACTGCGCTGCCACCTCGAGCGATGGGTTAGACGTGCTTCGCTCGTCCGAGCCGCCTGTTCACCGCGGGAAAAGCGCCGTTCCCGGGCCGCTCGGCTCTGCCAGGAGGTTTTTCCCCAGAAATTTTCAAAGTTTTGAACGCGGCCGTTACAGACGCAGCAAATATTTGCCGCCGAGTCGCGGGGCCGGGCTCGAACAGGAAACGTCCTTGTCAATATTGACCTCGGGGCTTCGCTGCTGCAAGCACACGGGTTCGGCTGCGCTTGCTTTTTGCGTGGAAAGGGGGAGAAGAGAAACTGGTGGAGACGGGAGTCGCACATTGCAAAGATCGGCTTTAAAAACAAAAAAAACAAAAAAAAACTCCCAAAAACCTGACATCTAACTTGCAAAATCCCTTCGAGGGTCTCAGCGCTGATCCAAATAGCTCATTGTTCAGGCAAAACTAAAAATGTTTTCCTTGCGGTGGTTTCCTGGCGTGCGGGTGAGTTTCAGAAGAATGCCTTGGCCTCGGAGCGGGCTCTCGGCCTCGCGGGAAAACACTGAACGACGGCCCTGAGCAGTGCCGTCTCCTTAAAGGCTTAACGAGAGCGAAAACGGGATGAAATCCCGGCTGTTTGCAGCAGCAGTCGCGCCCGATGATCCAGTGCTGCCCGCGTGCTCCGGATGCACAGAGGGATTATAAACGGCTTGTAGGAGCCCGAATGGTCCCAGTAAAAGGGCCGAATATGCAACCTCATGCCGAACGCCCAAGCGGAGATGCTGCGGTGATTTTGGGCTGCTAAGATACACAAAACGGCTTGTGTTGCGCAAAAAGCGGGGATTTTGGGTCGCTCCCGGCCGGTTGGGCCGGCAGAGGCTCCTCGACGGTGGATCAAGGCAGCACGCGCTGGACGGCGGCTCTTTTGGGCGTGAATGTTACGCAATAAGTCGCGGCTCTTTCCCTGTTTTTTTTTCCGGCGTGCCCCCTCCGGTGCCTTCACTTCTCCTGGGGTAAAATTCGGGTGTTCTGCAGTGCCGGGGAGCAGCACGAGCTCTGCGGATCGGCCGTGCTCGCCCAGGAGGCGGGAGCGGATTTAACAACATCCACGATGGGTTCAGGGTGGTGAAGGCAGTCGGAGAGGATCTCGAAACCTGTTTTTTTTATTTTGTTTTTGGGTTTTTTTTTTCTTTTTGAGGAAAGCTTTAAAACGCAGGCAGCAGATGGGACCGGAAATTTTGATGTTTACCGCTAATTCCGTCACTAACGCGATTATTTATCCTCTTCAGAAGCGGTAATCCGGAGCGGGTTCCTACCTTCGCTTTGAGCTAGGCAGGAGAAACGGCGCTGTGACGGCCTCGCTCGGAAACCTGGCGCATCCTCGTGGTGTTTTTTTTTAAGAAACAAATGTTTCCTGCGTTACAGCAGCGTTGCCTGGCTCCGCGGCCAAACGTGCGGCCGCCGTTTAATCCCGGAGGTTTGCGAAGGCGTGTGAAATACTCGGGCTTTGCGCTGGACAGAGTATTGAGTTACCCGCTCAGTCCAGCGCGTCCATAATTCTTCTCTGCCCATTAAATGACCTTTTCTGCAGGGAGTAATTTGCTTATTCGCCCGGCCACTGTAGCTGGAAAAAACAGCCAAGCTTTTTGGGGCGTGAAAAGCAATTCTTGCGGTCTTGCGCAGTTAAGCGCTCTCTCGGGATGTGTTTTTATCTTTGCCGCTTTCCTCGAGCAGGCGATGAGCTTTTCCCTGCAAACCTAGCCGTGGCGGCCCAGGAAAATAACGGCGTTAGGGCTTCTCCGGAGGAGCCTCCTGTATTTGCAAAGGGGGCTAAGAAACCCGCCAAGAGGGCACGTCGCGCGGTGCAGCGGGATGGCGCGGGCAGGGCCTGCTGCTCCCTGCCGTGCGTTTCGGGGGCTTTCTGCGCCGTTCTGCCCTGGAGGCTTCGTCTTTCGGTTTCACCCGTGGCTCTAGTAAAAATGCACCTCCTTGGCCATGCAGTGGAGCTGCAGCCAAGTCGGTGACTGACGGGGGTGGTTGCCAACAGGGAGAGTGTCGAAACTATTTATTTATTTATTTTGCAGCTGGTACGGTGTCATTAGTGCCGTTTTTATCGAGCTTTATGGATGTCGTAATCCTCGGGGTTACGGAGGGATTTCGCTGCGTGTTCTGCTCCTTAGAGAAGTGGAGTTTGGGTTGTTGCCTCTGAGATGTCCCTCCGAGCACCCGCAGAGCTAAAATCCGCAGGTTACTCCGTCTGTTGAAGGGCAGGTTGGGACCTCATGATCGTGGCCCGCGATAAAACCGGTTTCAGATCGGCGAGTGGGAAATGTTTATTGAAATAAGGATCCTGACGTGGGCTTCCACTTCCGCTATTTTGGTTTTCGGAAAGCAAAGCTGGTTGACTTGCAGCAAAACGCAACCTGCGGATCAACTTTGCGCTTGTCGAACAGGCAGATTCGCCCCACGGTGCTGGGTTATGCTGTAACTCCCCAAACATGTCGATATTCCCGTTTCTCCGTTTCAAAATGGCCTGACGCGGGGATGGCTTTCCTTTTGTGTCTAGCTGCGTTTGGACCGATACTCGAATCGAAATAAAACCGTACGTGGCGGTGGCCGTTACCTCCTGCTTTTAATGATAATGCCCAACTCTAGCGATTCGTACCGGCCTCATCCGTATCTGGAACGGTGACATTAACTGTGATTCAGGAAAGGCAGAAGGGGTGAGTAAACGCCAGTTTGTGTTTGGAACAAAGCTCGACAGCACTAATATTATGACAGCAATAAAATTCTCCTCCCACGGCTTCAAAATCAGGAGGGAAGTCTTAAGAGCATGTTTAAATCCTCCTGAGGACAGCGAGTCTGGTAGCTCTTAGCCGATATCTTAAATTATTTGAAGAGCTGTCCTGAGAGCTGGTAGCGTTTGCTAAAGCTGTGGAAGGTGGGAGATTTTAGAAGGAGGCAGAAGTCGGTGTTAGGCAGCTTTTTAACGAGATCATATATATATGATCTTGCTTGCTCCCGCTCCTGGAGCCCTTGTCTAAAGGAAGGGCTTTAAAGGAAGTAAAAGATGTCAAGTGAAAACCAAAGTGAGTGAAACTAAGAATGAGAATACTGCGTTTGATCGACAGCAAGCTGCTCCACCAGTTGATCACTATCGCTGAGGAGTGTTTTGGGTTTGTCGTCGCAGGAGGTTTCATGAAAGGTTTCCTCCTGCTTAGAGAAGCTCTTGTCCGAAGACGCGTGTCGGGGAGGCGACGGGCGCTGGGTGGGCTCCTCCCGCCCCGTTTCCGCGGGAGGCCGAACAAGACGCGGCTTGTTCTCGTCAACGTGTTTGAACCGACCCTGGGGTTTGCTTCAAAAAAAAAAAATCTCCCTTGGGTTGTGTTTGAGCGCTGTTAACCCTTGCCGTCCCCGTGCCGCAGTGAACTTGGGGGAGGACGGACACGTGGAACGCAGGTGGCCTCGCTTCGTGCCTCGGCCGTCTGGATCCTGGCAGCGGGAAGGCGCCGGGTTCGTTATCGAACCCTTCCGCTCAGCCTAAACCCTTGCAAGTCGCGGTATTTTAAAGAGGAGCTTGAATATGTTGACTCTTGCGAATGCAGCCGTGATGTGAACCTTTACCCCTTACGTTTGCAGCTCAGAATGTGACTGTTGATGAAATCATGACCGCCTACAAGCAAGCCTGCCAGAAGCTGAACTGCAAGCAGATCCCCAAGCTGCTGAAGCAGATCCAGGTAGGGCTCTCGCTTTCCCCGCACGGAAAGAGCTAACCCGCTTTGCCGTTTGAGCTCCGAGACAGTACTGGCAAAGTCGGCTTGGGCAGCCTAGAACTGAACGCACAAAGTCGCTTATTTTATTAAAACGCGAGCCTTTATCATGCCTCGCGGTATAATTTTAGTCGTTTGCATGTCAGTTAAGTAGAAACAAGTGCTGTTTTAATGGCTTGAGCAGGTTTCTTAACGGACAAAATATTGCCGCAGAACACCAATATCTAAGGAATTTATTAGTGAAATATTATGCGTAGTTTAACACGATACCGGGCCCTGTTTTTTTTTTTTCCTGTGATTGTACGGGTTTCCAGTCTCTCGATAGCCACTGAGGCTGCGTCTGCGTCTCCCCTTGCTGTCTTGCTTTTCTGCAATGATAATTATAGCACTGCCAGCATCAGTGGGTGCTAGACACGGGCTCTGTTTTTAACTTCCCTTCCAGCTCCCCCTCCCCAGTGCAGCAGCATTTTTAAGCCAGAGAATGAGACCAAAAGGACTTGTTTTCAAAGCAGTTTATACTTCTGATACTTTTTTTTAATGGAATTCTGCACATGCCATTGGTGGAGGTGAAGCATGCAAAGAGAGACCACAACTAACGCTGTGGTTTTTCCCTGTTCACGGAGAATGAATAAAAGCCTTATTTAAAGTCTCGGCTTTTAGAACGTGTTGGATCGTGTTTTTAAAAGGTTAGCTCTTTTCTCGGCCTAGATGTGGCCTGCGAAAGGCGTGACTGTGTGACTGCTTTGGCCAGGTTCATCCCAAGGGACTCGGACAGTCTAAACAAAAGGACTTTGACTTCTAATATGCTTTTAATAGAACGGGAACCCGAATCGGCTTCTGTCAGACTTAGCTTTTTCCTTCACCAGGCGGCTCTGCTGCCTCGGGGTGCTGACACAGACCCTCACCTTCGTCTGGCAGACAGCAAAGGGAGGGAGGAGAACCTTTCTGGCAGGACTTCCAGACTACGTTCCCGAAGGAGAGTTACCAGCTGTCCTCTGGACTCGCACCCGCCCAGCCTGATTATCTGCTCTTCACAGGCTGCAAAGTGCTGCAGAGCCTGGCTTGGAGAAGCGTTGCAAAACTCGCCCTTTTCTAGCAAACCTCGGCCTGAGAGCTGCTATGTCCTGTCTTAGTTTGGGGAGGATTTGTCGTGGTACCTCATTCTAGCTCATTAATCCCCCCTTCCTCCCCCCTCCTTCTGAATATGAAATGCTGCTTTTTCTTTTAACAGGAATTCAAGGATCTGGCTCCCAGGATAGATTGCTTGGATCTGAAAGGTAAGCGCCTTTCTCATCACCCAGGTGAATTTGTTTCTGTTTGGCATCTTGGGCAATATCTGTATTTTACTCCATTTGTGCAGCTCTTAAATCAGTTGGAGTCGTGGTCCCAGTTGGGGCACTTGCAGGCTAGAGCAGAAGAGATGCTTAATCCCAACGAAAGCAGAAGAGTAAGTACCAGAGATGTTTCTGTATGAGGAATATTAACATCCTGGTTCAGGAGCACTGAATTAGCAGCAGAACGACTTCAGCAGTTCCACCAGCCCCCTGAGGACCTGAAACACTGACTAGCGATACAGCAAATTGTCCCCCCCCGCCGTCCCCAAGTGCTGTCCTTAGACCTGCCGCGTGCTGCTATATCCCAGAACAGCTTGGAGAGGGTGTGGGTTAGGGGTGAGTCAGAACGGATTTTTCACAAGACTTTCTGATTGACGTTTTTAAGCTCCCCAAGTGATGGAAAACTTGCTGCTGCCCTTGGAAAGATGTTCCAAGTAATTCTTCTTACCGTAAACATTTTCCTACTTCGTGAATGATTGCTTTTGTGTCGCTTCTCCCTTAGCCCCAAGGAACAAAAGTAAAAAGGTCGCCTTGGTTTCCCTAAAAGGTCTCCGCGAGAGGAACCTTTTGTATTCTTATTGTAGGCCACTGCCTTTCTCCTCTTGCCTTCCGTAGGTCTCCTTAGTAAACAGCTTGTTCTCCTCAGTTGTGTTTGGAGAGCTTTCCTGCCCCGTGGCCGTCCTCCTTGCCCATCTTTCAAGTTATCAGGGAGACGGGGGTGGTCAATATTGCCCCAAGCGCTTCGGGTGAAACCTCACTCCTAGTTCATCCAGGGATATTTGGGGGTGTTCCCCATGCTCTTGGGCATCCTGGCATTGTCCGCTGAGGTCCCTTCCCTGGTTTTCCTGGTTTGCATTTACCCCTGTCGAACTCCTGGGTTCCTCACGCTCCTCGAATTTACCAAACTGCCTGTTGTTTCCCCATTCGCCTCTCTGACCCTCTGGGAACTGCAGCAAAGCACCGCTCTCCGGGAATGGGCGACACGCCTAAGCCTTCCGCTGCCGTAGCGGCTTAGTTTTCCAGAAGCACTCAGCGGTCAACAATTTTGTGGTAAATGCTAATTTGAACCTCTCCCATGTCTTCTGACGGCTTTGCCCCGGGGGCAGCAGCCGCCCACGGAGCTCGGGGCAACGGCGGGAGGAGGCAGTTTGTTAAATCTCCGCTGCGAAAATTGCCGGAAACTTGGTCCAAGTGGCTCTCGAGTGCTTTAGGTGCTGCGACCCCCCCTGGCAATAGGAGCTGGATGAGATGCGAGTGCGTAGTTGCTTCCGAGAGCCCGCAAGAGCGTTTGTGCTGGAAAGATGGTTGATACCCGATGCGGCGTCGGGTTCTCTGGGGCAAACGAGAAGACAGAAGTTGAGCCGTCGGAGTGAGCCGGCGCCGCTTTGCACGCGGCGGTCGCGGTGTTTCTAACCACGTTCTTGGCACCTTACAACCAGAACCGGCCTCCCGCGGGGCTGTGGTTTTAGGTGTTTAATAAGCAGCGCTTGTGCGGTGTGGTTGCTTTTTCACCGTTAGGGAAAAAACGCTTCACGCGTGCTCGTTACAGCGGCCAAGCTTGATGGCGGTGCTGGACTCCTTTCTCCAGAGCCAGGAAAACGAGCGCGGTGGGTGAGCAGCTCGTAAGCTGCTGTTACGAACCCGAGGAAATAATTCACTTCTTTTACTGACTTATGACCCGAGCTTGGCTGGTTGTGTCCTGAGCTGATTCATTCCGGAGGGGTGTCGACGTGCTGCTGGAATAACACAAATAAGCAATGAGCTTGCCCAAGCACACACAAAAAAACATATTTTACGGGTCCTGATGTGACCGTTTGAACTAAATTTTGCCAGACGGGATTCCTTCTTCCTTTCCATAAATGCCAAAGCTGCTTGCTCTCCAGGCAGAAGTAACGTCTTCTGCTTCTGAGCAGGGAGTAAAAGGGGACTTTTCTCAGAAACCTCTGAATGATTTAGGAGCCCAACTGCGGTTGCCTTATGTCTTTATCAGAACCACCTTTCCGAAAGCCTCCGTGAACTCGATCCACCTCGCAGGAACGGTCCAGGCCAAGCCTTTAGCCAAAGGGGAAATGTGCGTAGCCAGAGAAATATTTTAAGCTGGTGGAGAGCTGAAGCACTGAAGAGCTCAGAGTCCTCCAGGAAAACGCCTGTCACCAGTCAAGTGATGACAAGTTGGATTTTCTAGAGTGTCTGTTTATTTAGGAAATCTTAAGATGATCTTTAACTTTCGCTTTTCTTTTTTTTGCTCTGAGCACGTTGTGATCCGGCAACACGCGTCATCCAAAATATTTGCTTTGTGTGACTGTTTCTGATCCAGCCTGCCACCACTTCTGATCCATCATCTGCGCCAGACCCACGTCACTGATGCACCTTGAAATGTCTCTAGTTACTACAAGAGAAGTGAAGCTCTGGATGTATTTTAAGCGCCTGAGACCTGCTATAAGGAGGGTTTCTTGCTGCATTCCTTGTTTTTTTTGCTTGGGATTGAAGCAACGGGTGTCAAACGTGGCCTGCCCCTGCCTCGAGACATCAGAGGGAGCCAACAGAGACTGTAGCTTTCCCTTGTTCAGTGAACGCGATTCCTGGTTCTTCGGATAACGAAGTGATAAGGGGGCCTGAATCTGCTGGGCAGGTGTTAGGAAGAAAGGCAGAGCCTCCGTCTCCGATTTTTTCCCTCCCCATCGCCCAAATTAATGGTTTCTGCTCACCGCTATGTAGAAGACTTGATGGCAATTGATGTGGTGTCTAAAAAATACCAGTGTCGATGCGTGTTAGAAAATGCCCTTCATCGGGCCAGAAAGCAGCTCGTGCAGCGGGTTGGGGAGGAGTTGCAGCCCCTTAAGTCATACCATGACCATGAGCTCTTCTCTTGCCCGAGATCTCACCAGCGTCTGCTCCGATCTCCGGAAATGTGCTCCTCAGCTGGGTCCCTTTGCAGGGCTGGTGCAGATGGGTCCTAGAAAAGAAGCAAACAAATAAGTAAATAATGAAGAGATGGGAAAGCCGTAAGTCTTGAAAACTGTTCTCGAGGCGGCTTTTACCAGCACTTCTCGAAAGCGAAACATGAATAATTTAATTCCTCGGAAGCAGCAAAGCACCGTGTATATTCACAGTGTGTGTGCGGAGGTTTAATTTAAAATACAAATATCAACGTGGATGTCAAATATCGGGTCTAAATTTCCCTTAAGCTTATAGCGCTCTAAAGGTGGGCTGTTGGTAGCAGCCGTCTTTCACCCCCGATGTCCCCCCCTGCAAGAACTCGGTTGGCGTGTATAATTCGAGGCCAGGTTGTGTGAATTATAACAGCTTACGTGGAAGGAAAAGGAGTAGCAGCCTCCAAACAGGGGAGAAAGTCACCTTTTCACATCGCTCACGGTGTCCTCTGTCCTGCTGCTTGGGGCTTTGTAGCTCGCAGATGCGTATTGATATGTACGGTGCATGTTATGTGTGTATAGTCCATCCTAAGCATGCAAATTCATATTATTGTCCTTTTTTTCCCCCTCCCCAGGGGAGAAGCTGGATTACAAGGCCTGTGAGGCACTGGAAGAGATTTTCAAACGGGTCCAGTTCAAGATCGTCGATTTGGAGCAAACGAACTTGGATGAAGACGTAAGTGATGTAACTTATCCCAGCTTCTTGCTTCCTCTTTCACAATGATCCGAAATCTTAGGGGTTTTGTGGTCAATTCTGAAGCTATGTTGACATCCCGGACAAGCTACAGGGTGAATTTGACCTCTGCCATGTTGCTGTTACCCTTCCCCTCCGCGTACATGGTTTTATTTAGGGCTGTTGGCACAGTGTTTGCTGTTCCAAAAATGAATAGGTTGAATGCTATCGCTGAAGCCCAGATGGCCGTGAAGCTCAGAGGCGTTTTAAATATGTATTTTTAAATCTGTTTTGAAAGCCGAGGGAGTCACGGGTGGCTCTCAGCCTTGTCGGAGGAAACATCAGGCCGCTTCACCGAGTGGCTTTTCCGAGCCGAGGACGGACGTTCAGGCTCTGCTCTGCACATCCAGTCCTGCAGCGGCGCGTGTTCTGCATTCCTGCCGCTGCCTGGGTGTGTTGGCGGCGCCCGGGGCCCCAAATTCAGGTCCCGACAGGTGAGGGAAAGAGGAAATTATCTGAACCAGCTTTGTAGAGTATTTCGGTGCAGGCTCGCCGCAGTCCCATGACTGCGCGGGGTGGAGGGTTGGGTTCTTTCAGGGCTGCCCCGTTTCCTTAACGGTGTTTATTGAATAACAAAGAAAGGAAGCCGTAAATCCCGAGCGCTGCCTCGCTGTGCCCTGCTGGGGGGTCTCCCCCGCTTTTTCCCTGCCTGTCCCTGCTGTCACAGTATCCGCGCTCGCCCCGAGGCTGGAGTCGTGCAAGGCACAAAGCCAGAGCTGCAGCCCGGGTGCTCAGCTGCCCTCTGACTTGGCCTGGCCATTTCCACCCCTTTTAGTTCTTTCCTTTTTGTGACGGTCGCTCACATATGACTTCCCAAACTCGGCCTTTTTTCCCCCTAATGCTAAATTGAAGGTGGGAGACTGGGGCAGGGTCGCTACAACTTTCCTTAGTAGCGTTTCCTTGCTGTCCGTGTTTCCCTCTGCCAACGCTTGATCCAAAGTTGCTCTCCCGTTGCCCTAGCACATCCCATTTCTTTTGGTCCTCGCTTCTGCCTGTATCTTTTCTTTCCTGCTGCTCTCGCGCTTTACATCCATGTTGTCTGTTGCCATCCTGAACCTGGCCTCAGATCTCGGGTCTTGTCCTGGTCTTGCTTGCTCGGAGGACAAGGTCTAGCCGCTTCGGAAAGGCTCCGCAATTCAGGAGCGGTTCAGGGCTGTCGGCCACATCTGATAAGAAGAGGGTAACGGGGGAAAAAATGTGACTTTCGGCTGTGGCTCCTTGTCTGATCCTTTGATGATTCGAGTTTGTTCTTGTCCCCGGCTCATCCCGGGGCTGTGCTGACGCAGCCAGCTGGGATCCCGTGTGACTTGGGCGTTTGGGGAACAGACCTCGGTGGGCTGCGAGCACAGGAGGGGTTTTGTTGAGCTCCCTGAGCCACTTGACCACGCTGCAGCCCAGGAGGGGCTGTGCCGAATGCTTTGGGGGGGGGAGGTAAAGAGATCGGAGACCTTGCTCTAACTTAACCGGAAGAGAAGAGTTTAAAGCAAGACGGTCTGCGGGATATCTAAAGTAGCATCAACATTTTTAGTTGCTACTGGGGTAAAATTTAGCCTCAGATGGCCCTTAGAAGGGTTAACGCTTCTTATTTTGCAACTCTGGGACATGTGCTGACTTCAGGGCTTATCAAAAGAAAAGGTATCATTAGAAGCCTTGCTAATAATCAGGTTGGGACACAAGCACTTTCTCATTTTTAAAATTTGTCTTGCTTAACCTACCCCTCTGGTTGGGCGGATATGCAAAATATTACTGCTCTGATCAAGGTGTGTGTGGGGGGAAAACGGGACTTTGCAGCTAAATAAATGAACCTGTGAGTGCTGCTGCAGCACCGCGCTGTGGCCTGCCTCTTACTTTTCTCCTTTTTGCCCTTCGCTCCCCGTGCTGTTTGCCATCTCAGCTTTCTTTTTGTTAGACTAAGCAGGTCGGCCCCTTTTTAAGTTTCGCCTTGCAGAATAAGCTTTTCCGTTCCCCTCGCAGTCCTAATAATTCTGCTCGAGAAAAGACGACTTCAACCTGAAATACGGTGTGGGAGGTAGGTTTTATAGTCCAGACCTTACCAGATCCTTGTACAATAACAGTAATGCTCTCGTCTCCGTACCAAAAAACCTCTGATTCATCTCGCATCAGCAGGCTTCTTTCCCCGGGTGCGTCACGCCGGTGACTTAGTCACTCTGTGCCAGACTAGCGTACCCACGTTTTTCCCCCCTCATAGTTTCCTACTGCTGAGCACCTAATTTACAGTAGAAAGTCTCGTTGTTCCCTGAAGACCTGTTCTTTTGTTTGCATTTTGTGCTGGTTTTTTCCGATCCTCCAGGTCTCTCTGCATGTTTTTCCCTAAGGCTTTGCAGCGTTTTGTGGCTCTTCGCTCTGGCCGAGATACGTTTGGCTAATCCTATCGTCAGATGCTCGCAATGTAATTAAGCAAATTGTTCAGCTTCTGTTGTAAAATGCGTAGACGTTACATGGGCGCTTCTCTGCTGAGCTTTTTTGCTCTCAAGCCTGAAGGTAAATCTTGATTTTGAGCGGGGTTGGAGTCTCGGGCGATTTCTCGGCAGAGCGTCCGCGAGGCTGCGTCTGACACCTGAAACGGGTAGACGCAGCGCTCCAAAACCCTGCAGGGAACGTTCTTGTTTTGACCCTGGCCATGGACAAACTTAGAGCGAATAAGCTGGCCTCCGTTCAGCTCGAGTATTTTAGGAAAACCATTTTCCCGTGTCCTTGGAAGCATTTATTCAAGCAGCTGGGAGTCTCTGGGGCTATAACCTGCTCTGGCCGGGTTTGCTATCCCTCCTGGTGCTGTGAAGGTTGGGAGTTGAATTTCTGTTTGGCTTTAATATCTACACGTTATAAATCTCCCTGCACCCAGGAGAAAAAGCACCTGCATTTAAAAAAAAGATCTTCTCCTGCATTCGCAAACTCCTCCCCTGATTTCTTTTGCACCTTTTTGAATTGCTTGGACTCCAGACAGTGTCGCAGGTGAGAATGGATTAAACAGTGTCAGCAGGATATTGCTGCTTGATGAGAACTGCTGGTGGATTGTCTGTCTTTCGGGGTGTAATCCAAACCAGAAACTTCTAAGAGTCTTTTAAAAGACTCGTTCCGGCTTTAAAACTTTTGCCAGTCCTCTAGATGCGAGTCTCCGCGCTGGCCCCTTTGGCACGTTCGCGGTTCCAGCCCGAACTGCGTTTCCCGTCTCGGCGCGGCGCCTCTGCAGCCGCAGTTCCCCACGCGGGGTGATACGTGGCACTGCTGTGCCGCTTTCCCGTTCGGAGCCGACGGATAATTTGGCATGGCGGGCAGGCGTGACGCTTGACGGGCGGGTTTGAGGTCAGGCTCCTGCCCTGCGGAGCGTGCTGCTTTCAGTGCTAAACAAGGGATGAGTAAAACGCAGGCGGCGCGAAGGCCTAAAGCCAAACCCGCGCGGAATCGGCAGCCGCCGGTGATTCACCGGGCAGTGGCGCGCGCTCGGGCTCCCCGTTACAGCGGCGTCCTGCTGCGCTCTGCCTCCGGTCGGTGCCGAGCGGCTGCTCCGCTTCCTTCGTGGCGATGTTCTTCAGATTCTCCTCCAGCCCCGCTCAGGAATTGTGATCTGCAACACGCAGCATCTCCCTCCCTGCCTTTAAGTCCTCTTTGGAGGACTGGGACCAGGACTAATCCCTCCTTGTCGTGACCAGGAGATGGTGGTATCTGTGCAGCCTTCCAAGCTCTGCGTGTGCCACCGGCTCGTAGAGAGACGCTCTCCAAGCACAGCCTCTGCCCTCTCCCCGTCTCGCCCCCAAATCTTTGGCAGGGGGGATGAGCCTGTGCCCGATGACAGCTGGAACATTGGCAGGGGCCTTTTCCCGTGTCCTTCCGGACTGTCTGTGGGCAGCAAATCTGCAGAGAGAGTCCCTAGAAAAGGCCAATGTAAAACACGACCAAGCAGCTGCGATCTTGTCTGCTGTGATCAAATCCATCTCCTGCAGCAAAACAGCCAAGTCTGGTTTAAAATGCAGTGGTTTTTCTGTAGGTAGAATGTGTTTTACCTCCAGGTGTCCCTGTAAGGAGGCAGCTGTGCTGTGGCTGAGGGACCTCCTTGGGGTTTTGGGAGCCGGCGCGTGGGAGACGATGCCAAACGCGACTGTACAAGCGAACTTCAGGCTTCAGGGCACATGAACTTGTCACCTGAGATGCAAGTTCATTTGCACTTGAGGTTGAAGGGATCATTCGTACTGCCCAGGCTGCCTTGAAGGGATCACGGAGCTCGTCTGCAAGAGCTTAACGACTCGATCCCCAAGCAGGTACCTGAGGTGCTGCCGGAGGAGCCTGATGGGTGGGACGGTTCGTGCCCGAATTGTTTGCATCCTGCAGAGAAACAGCACTTCCCTCCCCACTTCGGTACCTTGGGCACAGCAGATGCTTTCCCTTCTCGGAAGCGATTTGGGTAATTCTGGCTCGTATAAAGCGCGACGTAACCCCTCGCTGCGCCTCTCTGCTCCGTCCGTTCCCGTCGCAGTCGCGGTCCGCGTGGGGCCTGGGCACCGGCTGTGCTGCAGCTGCATCAGCAGCTCGTGCACGCTCCCACTGTGGCCAAGGAGTATTTGCGTTTTGGGCTTCTCACCGGCTCGTCCGGGGTTTGAAGAAGCAAAGAGGAAGGGAGAAGAATGAGAATGAACCGTCTGGGAATACGGTGTCGGTCTGATCGGATGTAGCCAGCTGGAATAATCCCGCGGCCTCGGTGGGGCTGCAGGTGGGACGGGTTCCTAGTGCTTTGGAGGAATGAGCGTCGCCTTTCCAAAGAGGCACCAGAAAGCAGTGTTATAACCCAGTGTTTCACCTGAAAAAAGCTCGGTCTGTCCACGAACAACCTGTTACCTTCATGCTTGTCTCCGTACAGTTGTGCCGCTTCCCCGTGTTCACGCAGCTTGTGACGCCTTTTGCGTTTCTCTCCCTTTTCCAGGGTGCCTCGGCCTTGTTTGACATGATCGAGTACTACGAGTCGGCAACGCACCTCAACATCTCGTTTAACAAACACATCGGCACCCGAGGCTGGCAGGCGGCCGCGCACATGATGAGAAAGGTTGGTGCTGGCTCCTGGAGGCTTGCGGCACGTCCAAACCTCTGCGGTTGCTCCCGTGGTCGCGGGGGAGCTTGGGACGAGGTGGGAATAGTGTCAACTCCCTCTGCGTTGTGGATGTGCTCCTGCAGGTAGCTTTGACTTGCAGCAGGGGGGTGTTCAAAAACGGAGAGCAGAAGCAAGCTGCTCTCGTGGCTGCAGTTGTACTTTGAGGTTCGGGAGGGCTGGATCGCATTTCCAGCGCTTCCAGCCCCGCCAGCATCAAGCCGGCTGAACGGACGGTCCGCGCCGCGGGCGCCGTGGTGAAGCGAGACGCGAAGCTGTGCTCGCGGAGAGGGGCCTGTGCGCACCGGCTGGCGTTGGCGGAGCGCTCGCGGCTCCGCGATGCCTCGGCGGTTGGGGCTGCTGCTTTGCAGGCGTCTCGCTGCCGACACTCTGGAAGCTGCCTGCACTCTGCCGCGGCGGCGAGCAAAGGGGCAACGGTCTCGGATAAGTCTTCCCAGGCTGGAGTAAACACCCAGAGGTGAAGGTTGATGGTTCTTGAGCTTCAAGCACGTGATGGAAACTTATTTTCTTGTTTCCCGTAAATAATGCATCCTAAATGTGCGTGCCGTATGAAGTGTTTTACCAAGCGGTGCTCTTCCGGTGGCAGCCGGAAGGCCTAATACGTGGCTGTGGCATCTGTCCAACAGAAACACACAGGCTGTGCGAAAAGTCACTTGAAACACACCTATTTGCCTTCGCTCCTGTTTCAGAGATCGTAGCTGCGATTGCGTGTTCGTCTTTGTAGCTCCCGTCCAGAAACGCAGCGATTTGGAAAGAGCTGGCTAATAAAGGGTAAGAGGCAGGAAGCGCTGGGCTGCGCGTGAGGTTAGCTGGGTCCCCACGAGGGCTTCGCCACAGGCTTCCTGAACCTCTGGCCTGCGTCCGGACCGCAAACCATCAGCCCTCAAAATTCAGCACGTTGGTCAGAGACGTGGAACCGGCTGATTCTGACGAAACGACGCTCGGCCAGAGCAACTCGCTTTGCAGCTAACGTCTGCTTAAGCGAGGGTACGGGGTGCTCTGGGAAATTTTTCTAAGTGTCCTTTTCGGATATTGTGAAGATCGGATACCAGGTAAAGTAGGAGCTGGGAATATAACGTGAATATAACGTGAATAAAGCCTTTGCAGAGCAGCGGTACAGCAGTTTGCAGCTAGCCGGGTGTCGAGGCGTTGCACAGGAGAACGTGTCCCGGTGCCATACCGTGATGCAGGAAAAATCGCACTTCCCACCTGCCACGACACTTCGGATATTACTTAATGCCTCGTACTTGGAGAACAGCTCCAGAGCGCTACGCAGCCGTGAATTATTTTTGACGTTTGTTCTCTTTGCTTGTTTTGGTTTATGAAAATGTTAGGTGGGGGGGAAGCAGTGCGTTTACAGAAATAGTGCTGCTACGTCCTTCCGCAGCTCCCGCGTTAAACCTGCAGCGTGGTTCCACCCGACAAAATTAAGATATCGGCGCGAGCGTTTCGGTGAACTCCTGACGCATACCAGAGGAAGAAACTTGAAATGCAAATCTCAGCCAACAACAACAAAAAAGGTGGATTATTACTAGATACGTGTTTGCAGGAGCAATCTCATGATTCTGATACTCGTTATCTGTGTTTGCAATGGGATGACTGGTGTAGGCGTCTGGCTTCGCAAGTGCAATTAATCCTATTGTTCAGCCTTCGCTCCGCAAGCCGAACGGAGGGGAGGCAGCTGGCCGCTGGCTCGCGCCCCGCTGCCGGAGCTGGGAAGCGCTGGGGCAGGGCCGCACCGCGCGCGCGGAGGGTGTGGTGCAAAACCACCCTCGGTCCCCAATTACACCCCTACCTACTAATTTGCGCCGTCGACACTTCCAATTGTGCTGCGGCGCTGGGGCGTTGTGCAATTCCAGGGGGGAAAGCTTGTGATCAGAGCCCGTCCTGGTTACACGGGACTCGGGCGATTTTGCTGCGCCCGAGCGATGGAGCCCGTAACATGGGAACTGGAGCAAGTAAGGTCTAGGTGCAAGCACGGGGAGGGACAGACCTGTGGTCAGGAGCCTGACACATCTCGCTTTGCTTGAACAAACTGTTCCCGATCCGTGGCGGTGGGTTTGCAAAAGCCCAGCTGCGCATGATCGACGCAGCGGCATCCGTTTAAGTTTAGGCTCGGAATAATGTTTATAGTGGAAACGAAGGCACCAGGCGAAAGCTGTGGCCAGCGGGACTTGAGGCTGAGGAGCAGCGTAAGCGCGGTACGAAGGAGCTCGGGCCGACCCCGCGCGGCGTGGGGTGGTTGTCGGTAGTAGGAAAGGACCGCGGTGCGCACCACGTTTTGGAGGAAAAGCTGAGTGTTGCCACGCGTTGTTACAACGCATCCCAGGTGCCATAAACCAGCAAAACTGTCACTTGTGCTTGCGCATGTCAAAAGAGGTGGCTGAGAAACCCTCCGGCCTGCAGCAGGCTCTTAACTTCTTGGAAGGAGAGGGAGAATCCAGGCTTGCAAGAGAGCTCGTGTTTGCAGCATGGAAAAGAGGCAGGAAAGGCAAATTCCTCAAGCCGAGGCCTGTCGACCTGACGTGGCTCTTGAGCAGGAATAAACGGTGTGCGTGGAACCGGCCTAGACCCTCAGCTCGGAGTAACCCGAGGAGAACTGGGCCCTATCGAGCTCTCGGGGGGCTTTGAGCTCCTGTTCTAGGGCATTTCTATCGCCTCCCGATCACACGCAAATCTGCTGATAAAGGCCACGGAAGTCGACCGCGCTTGGCCACCGGGGATGGTTTTGATTGCTCAGCCGCTTGCGGCCAAGCGGAAAAACTGTCTATATAGAAGGAAAGAGCACGAAGGAGGTTGTTGCCGGCACAGGGAACCGGGACCATCCGTCTCCCTGCCCTAGCAAGTTATTTCTGCCCCAGCCGGGATGTAAAGGTGTCACCCGGTACATCTGGAGCCGGTGCTGTCGCTCCAGCTGGGATTTGGCTCCAAGCCGACGCTTCAGCTGTCTGCATGTAGGTGTCAGAGCTGCGTTGCCGGCTTTTTCCCCATGCGGATCCGGTGCCTGCAGTCGGCAGAGCCTGGGGAATGATTCAGCTTCTCTAACGTAGATGCCGACACCTACAAGTCTTTACCTCTGTGCTGAATCCCAACCAAGGGACCGGCGTCCTCGAATCTGGCTGGACGCAGGTTCCCAGGTGGAAAATCTGGTAGCTTAAGGCAATTTAGCCCTTGGATACGTAAGGGCGGAGGTAGGGTTTTGTTTGGAAGAGGCCAAGCGCTTGGCTTGGCCGTGATCACTTGAAATCTGTCCACCCCAGCGCTGCGGTCTGAGGAGGACGACAAAAAACGTGACAGCGGTTTGGGGAAGGTTCACGTGCAGAATTAGGGGTTGGAAATGGGACTTTCCAGAGCGAGGAGCGAGCCGCAGGAGAGCGGTGCGAAAACGCTTATGGGAAAACACAATTCCCGGTCCGAGTTTTGACCGTGCAGCTGCACAGACTGGAAGCGAAAAGGCCGTATGTTTTCGGCGAGAGGCCGATGGGGCGATTTAAGAGCGTCGGGCGATTCCCTGGGAGTGTTCGAGCCCAGATAAGATGTTTGTCTCAAACTATCTAGCTGGAGCACGGAGCCGATTTGGGGCTGTCCTGGGGGGTGTGCAGAAGGCGGCGGGCCGGGTTATCGGCACGCTCCCTTCTGGCTCTTAATCTCTCCCCCCCCGGAGCCCATGGGGCGACCGAAATGCCGTTTCTGCAGGGCGGAAATCGTCTTGGCAGCTCCTATCTGCGAGGCGCAGGGAGGCTGCCGGGACCGGCGAGTCCTCGGTCCCCCGCGTGCGGGGCAGGCGCCGGCCCTGCCGCGGCGGGGGGACTCGGGGGACGCTGCGCCGTCACACGAGCACGTTTGGTAACTTCAGCCTCAAACCCTTCACTTCGCGCCCCAATAACGGCGAGCGGCGGCGGGGGGAAAGGCAGCTTTAAAGGAAAAGGAGGCGAATGCCCGAAGGTGCCCCCGGGCCTCGTCTTTTGGGTCTCCCCGCTTTTTTCGGGTACGGAGCGGCGGTCGCCGTGAAATGCCGGCTCCCGCGGAGCTGCGCTGGCCTCTTTAGGCCAAGCAAGTCGAGGGCTGCTCGTGTCCGAGGGGCTTCTCTGCCGGCCCCTGCATAGGATCAGATATAACGTGCCGCTGGGATCGTCGCAGGGGGCGAGCGGGGCGCGTTTGGGGGCCGCGCGCTGACGTCCCTCGCGTCTTCCCCTCCAGACGAACTGCCTGCAGTACCTGGACGCCCGCAACACCCCCTTGCTGGACCACTCGGCGCCCTTCGTGGCTCGCGCCCTGCGCATCAGCAGCAGCCTCGTCGTCCTGCACCTGGAGAACGCCAGCCTCTCCGGGCGCCCGCTCATGCTGCTGGGTGAGTAACGCGGAGAGGGGGCAGCGGAGGTGCCACCTACGCTCGTCGCCTTAATTAACAGTCCTCCTTTGCCCAACTGGAGAAGCCAGTCGAGCTCGGACGTCCGCATTGCCCAGCCGTGTCCTAGAATATGGACGGAAGCCAGATACCAATCCTAAAATCCTTTCCAGCCAGAGCTTTTTTTTGGCTTTTTTTTCCTCTCTTGCCCAGGAGAGCGGAGTTCGTGCCAAACTCTCCATCGACCCCCGTGGGGATTCCCAAAACCCCCTTAAAACTTATCTGCAGCCCCCTTGCTGCCGGGCTCTGGGCACCGGAGAGCGGCAGCACGGATCTCTCTGTGCCAAGCAGGGCCGGGCTCGCAGGTGGGTTGTTTGCTGCTCCTTCCCCGGATTTCGGCAGGAGCAGCAAAACAGCCCTGGGCGGCCTCCCTCGTTAGCCAAATGAATTGGTGATAAATCACTGCTGGCATTAAGCTAATGGAAGTGTTGTGATAGCAGTGACGATCCCGGCGGCCGGCCGAGGGAAGGCTTCTGGGGCTGAGCGTTGTTTATTAGGTTGGCCTAGCTGCAAACGGGAGAGGCGCCGCTCGCGAGCGCGTGCGCGGCCCGAGTTAATCCGAGAACGCCGCCGTCTCCGGCCTTGCCCGGGCTTCGGCGAGGCTCTTCGCGCTAGCAAAGTGCTTCTGCAGTTACCCGCTTCTGGCCTGGCGCCTCCCCGAAATCCTGCGAAGGGTTTCAGCCGGCCGGCAGCGGCAGTACGGCACGGCACGGTCGCCCACATGCTGTAACCCAAATCCTGCCTGAGCTTCCATAACGCCCCCGGGCCAGCACGTTCCTCTGCTCTGGCCGGATCCCTTTAAAATATTTTTGGCTCGTGCTGCCGTGGCACGTTCTGAGGTTTTGAGGGTTTTTCCGCCTTTGTCTGCAGCTGCGTGGCATCGTTTTGGGGTAAGACGAGCGCGAGTGCTTTTAACAGGGCTGCCGGGCCGCTCCTGCACCCTGGGCCCTCGCATTGTGCAGAGGCTTTAATAATCCATGAGTAATTGCATAAACATACAGGCCAGCAATAATGAATGAGGTAGCAGCGTGTTTTCTCCAGTTACACGGCGTGTCAGGAAATCGTGGGCATTTGTGTACGGCTGCCCTGCTCCCCTGCGGCCTTTTGTTCCGTAATTTTGCCTGAGCTGAAGTGGTGTTTGCTGCTTTTCAGCAACGGCCCTGAAGATGAACATGAACCTGCGGGAGCTGTACCTGGCCGATAACAAGCTGAACGGGCTGCAGGACTCCGCTCAGCTCGGCAACCTGCTGAAATTCAACTGCTACATACAGATATTAGATCTGCGGAACAACCATATCCTGGACTCAGGTGAGGCAGGTTCTTTCCACTTCTCTGGAGACGCTTGTGAGATCGAGCTACGTGCAAGCGCTCTTGGAGGAGGCAAAACTCCTGGGTCACGGCCTGGGTTGAAGAGGGACCAAAATCTTCGTTCCTTTTCCATCCAGGAAGACCTGTTTCTCACCAAGCTACTGTTGGAACCGCTCAGGCAGTGTCACCTCTTCGATCTAGCTACCAAAATAAAAGTGAAGGGAGGTGCAGAGGTGGCACGTCCCTTGTGCAAAGAGAGCACCTGATACTGCTATTAATGCAGACGTAAGAGCACCGATAGCCCTTCCCTGCAATGAGAGCAGCAGATAGACGGGGAAGGTCCCGTCCGCAGGGTCGGGGCTCTGCCCTGTAAGCGCCGTCTCCTTCTGGCGGATCACTGCTTCCCTGCAATTTTGAACCAGATTTAAGGCTGGGAAGAGCGAGGCGGAGGTGGAAGGGACCCAGCTTGCTGGAGCACTCGCGCGGCTCTCGCGGGACACTGCGCTGGGTGGCAGGCCAACGGCACGGCCTCCCATGCGAGGGGGGCTCCCAAACGGAGCTGAAATGAGAGGGGTACGTAGAGCAGCTTAAGCATTTTGGAAGGATTTGAGCAACATGAGCTAGGTAAACCTCGAGTCTTAAAGGCACTTAAGCTACTTAGACCTCATTTAGAGAAACTGGGATCTCTTGCTGGCCCAGGTCTCATCACTGTTCGTGAAGGCAGAGAGAGGTAGAGGCACTTCGTGCCTCCGAATTGGGTCTTTTGGGCACGTCCATCTCCTCAAAATAGCTTTGGTCTTGTTTTTCTTCTCTCCTTCCCACTCTTCGGAAGCAAACGGGAGGCCAAATCTAATATCAAAACAGGAATTGCGAAACCATCCCACTCCAAGCCTGCCTTCGGTCGCAGCTAATTCTAGGTGTGTGGGTCTCCAGTCGGAGGAGTTGGTGCTGATTACCTCCGCTTAACGCCTCGCTTCGGTCAGCTGAGCGACGCTCGCTCTGCTCAGACCCTACTGACTACGTTTGCGTTGGGTATAAAGGCAGTCGAGCGTGACTGAGTCGGATGTAGCCAGCGCTGTTGTGGACACCCACGTTCCCGGATGGGTCCCACCCTAAGGTGCATGTGTGCATTTATTGCCTTCCAGGTTAGCTGGCATTTCTCTTGCATCTTTGGGCACTTAATAATAGCGAGGTGTTGCTTTGAACAGCGCTGGGCTATATGTGTCTAAAGTCACTTGCTAGGCGTTGCTGTGGGATTTCTGCAGTATCATTCACGCCGGAGTTTGTGCTTATCAAATAAGTGTGCTTGCAGCAATTTAAATGGCACCTGCCCTCAACCCGGTGTTAAATAAGCAGAACTGGACCAGTAAGTCTGTCTTGGTGCTTGAAAGATTGAGGATCGTCCCTTTTACCACCTTGTCCTGTGGTTGTTGCATCTCCTTGATGGGGTAAGGGGAAATTCAAGCCCTCCTGGTTCCTCCACTTCGCAGGGTTTCGTAAAGACGGCGCCATGCTCAGCTCCATCCCGCGCTGCTTCTAGATGTTCAGAGCTCCGCAGGAATCCGTCCTCCTCCTGGTTGTCTTTCCACAGCCTCGCACATCCCCAGGAGGAGCCAAACCTCCCTGCTGAATTTAGTTAGGGAGCAGGGGTTGCGCTGTGGGTTCGGAAGAGCCTTGCGTTGAGTCTTTAGGAGCACAACGCCAAGGGCAGTTCGTGCTTGGAGTTGTTCACTCCCGCCGAGCGCTCCTGGAGCGGTTGGCATCAGTTTAACTCGAGCAGCCGCTTGCAAAGAGCTGAACAACTGCGTGTGTCCTGTGAAGAAGGGGAGTCCGTATGGGACAGTTCCTCAAAGGGACACGTACTTACATATGTGAAATATTTGCGAATTGTTGCAAAAAAGCTGTTGTTACCCTGCATCCTCCCTCCAGCCCGGCCACTGGGGAGCTGAGATTCGAAGGAAGGGACTGAGCTGCTGAGCTCAGCTCTCCTCGTTCCCTTGGACAGGAGGAGGAGAGGACACTGCTGACCTAAGGAGTCTGGTGTCCCTGCTCGTCTGACTCCATCCTGGTGTCGCCGGATTTCTTGTATCCTCTTTTTTAAAGGCTCCAGCCTACCCCTAATTAATGTTATACACTGAGAACTTAATTGCATGTCTGCGTGTTTGCACGCGCAGGAGCAATGCGTTTTGCCTGGATCTAAGGGTTAAGCGCCTTGTTAGCAAAATGGGATAACTCGGAAGGTTTGGAGGGAAGGTGTTCAGAGATGTCTGCGGGCCGCTGCCAGGGCGAACGACCTTTTGGGGGGATGTGGGGGAGCGCCGCTCCGCTGGTGCTTATGCCCCACTTTGAAATGCAGGTGACTTGAAGGGTGTTCTCGCTTCTGGATGTCTCGAGCAGAGCGAGGGGATCTTCCGCAAGGCTGCGGGGTCTGATCTTTACGTAACGACGCTGTGGCTTTTGCAGTAGCTGCTTTGCCGTTTGAAGCGAACCTGAGAACGAATGCTACGTTCGTGCTCTTCTAATCCCGCGGAGCGCACGAAGCTTACTGCCGGCGCGGGCAGCGCCCGAGCGAAAGGCCAGATTAGATACGGCAAGAAAAGTGCTGTTAAAACCTGTAAATATCTGCGGCGGCATCAGGCTGTGCTGGCAGCGTGAGCGATGCAGGGCTGACCTGGAAAGCGATGAATCCACGCTGCCTGCTGTTGTTTTACAGGCTTGGCTTACATCTGCGAAGGGCTGAAGGAGCAGCGGAAAGGGCTGGTCACTCTGGTTTTGTGGAATAACCAGCTGACTCACACCGGCATGGCTTATCTGGGCATGACGCTGGTAAGTAGATCCTGGCCTGAGGGGGCTTCCAGGGGGGTTCGCGTCCAGCCGAAGCGAGGACCCGGGGCCGTGAGGTAGGACAAGGCCGGACGGTCACGCTGGCGCCGCACGAGCCGCGTATCCGTTGCGTCAAAAGGAGAAATCCGTCCCCCCTCTCGGAGGGTTTCATCAAATGGAGCCGGGGGAAGAGGTGCCGTCAGGGCAGCGAGCCGAGGAACGAAGGGGCTCTTGCTGGCAGAGGGCAGACGAAGGCTGCTCGCAGCCTCTCTCCCCTTGACTCTTCGCCCTGGCCCTGTTGGCACGTTCCTTCCAGCAGCAGATGTGGCCTCTCGTCCTCAGCCTACATCGGTTTTCACCCTCTCTCTTTGCTCTGATGTTTCCTCTGCCTTTTTTTTCTTCTTTTCCATGTTTCCCCTGTATCTACCCTGCCGTCCCTCCACCACCACCTGCGCTGCTCTACTCATCCCCTGACTCAAAGGTTTGGCTCCTCGCTGGGCAGAGGAACAGGCCCCGACTTCCACCTACTCAGCTTTGAGGTGGACGCGTCTTTGCCTCTCTGACTCCTGCCGTTTTCCTGTTTTTCTCCGCAGCCTCACACGCAGAGCCTGGAGACCTTGAATCTCGGCCACAACCCCATCGGGAACGAAGGCGTCCGCAACCTGAAGAATGGGCTCATCGGGAACCGCTCGGTCCTTCGCCTGGGCTTGGCGTCGACCAAGCTGACGTGCGAAGGTGGGTGGAGGCGCTTCCTCGGAGAGCAGCACCGGCCGGCTGTGCCGACCACGGCCCCGAACCCTGCTGCCACGGCTTGCCTGGCAGCCTGTTCGGCTTCAGGCTTTCCCCACCACACCAGTAAAAAAACCACTTTGGGAAACGCAGAAGGTAGCTCGGTCCACCCCCTCAGTGCCCTTAACCCTACAGCTGTGTGGGTTTTCCTTATGGATGGCATATCCCGGCTGTGCTGCAACGGCTCTAGGGCCCATAACTCATGAAAACACTGCAGTTGGCCTGTCCAAGGACACCTGTTTCCATGGGGTGTTGCAGCAGGATTGGTGCCTGTGGAGTTTCCAGCACTCTGCACCCTGCAGAGTTAAAAGCTTAGTTCTTATGAACGTGCCAGGGAGGTGGAGTTTGGTAGTTACTCCTACCGACGTACGTTAAGCATATGTTGTCCCGTCTCAAAAATGCTTCTTCTGAGGTCTGCTGGAAACGCCCCGAAAAGCATCTTGTGGGAATGGCACAGGGAACCAGCGGTGTCGCTGCTTTTCCGCCGTCGTCGCGCTTCCTCAACGGAGGCTCTTTCTCCCCTCGCAGGCGCCGTGGCCGTAGCGGAGTTCATCGCGGAGAGCCCGCGGCTCCTTCGCCTGGACCTGCGGGAGAACGAGATCAAGACGGGCGGCCTCATGGCGCTCTCCCTGGCGCTGAAGGTCAACCACTCGCTGCTCAGGCTCGACCTGGACAGGGAGCCCAAGAAGGAGTCTGTGAGTTGTCCGCCGCTTCGGGTGCACAGGGGATGCCCTTGCTGAGCTCGGCTCTTCCACGTGGTCTCCTTTGACCTCCAGCAGGAAAACGCCTCGGCTGGTTGCCCTTAAGGGCGACGTTTCTAGGCAGGCAACGTCGCGCTATCGCTCCCCTCGCACGCCGCAGCTTAAAACCAACTTGTTTTTGTCTCCACCAGCTGCGGATCTGATTTACTTTCATTCCGCTCCCCCTTCTTTCTCCTTTTCAACCGAAGTTAACTCCTGCCCAGCTTATCTCCCCGTGTTCTTGTGCTAACGCTAGCCGTTAAGATAGTGGCTGCTCCCCTCCCATGAGCCCTTGATTTGGGTGCCGAACGCACCCAGTGACCCCGTGGTTCGTATCGCAAATAACGTAGGTCAGAAGGGGTTTCTGGAGGTCTCTGGCTCAACCCCCTGCTCAAAGCAGGACCAAATTAGGTTGCTCAGGGTCCTGCGCAGTCGCATGTCCAACGTCTCCGAGGACGAGGATCCCACAGCCTCTGAGACACGAGCAGTGACGGCTTTGGGAGGAAATTCCTGGGGAAACACCGATCACCTCTTGCAGGGATGGAGGGGAAAAAAGCTCTGTTGAGGTATTGACATGGTCACGGACTTGGGAAACATCACGGTTCCTAAGGTGTAAGTTAAGTGAACGAGTTTCTCTGGTTTTAATTCTGTAGGCTCGCTGGGAATAGTTGGGTGGGATGTTAAAATAGCAGCGGGTTTTTTGGAAGCTCCCGGGAGTTCTCGTTCAAGAGTTAGTTTTTGCTTTTTCCACATGTCCTTTTTACTGCCAGTATTTGGAAAGCTTGCGGCTGGCTGGCAACCTAATTGTGGAGCTGATTATTCAGAAATCAGGGGTCTTGAAACGCAGCAGTTCTTATTCAGCTCTTGTCTTTCAAATTACTTATGGCTTTTTTGGTTGGTTGGTTGGGTTTTTTTGCAGGTAAAGAGTTTTATTGAAACCCAGAAGGCTCTGCTGGCGGAAATCCAGAACGGCTGCAAGCGCAACTTCATTCTGGCCAAAGAGAAAGAAGAAAAGGAACAGAAACTGCAGCAGTCGGCTTCCATGCCGGAGATCACCGTGACGGAGCCTCTGGAAGAGGAACCTGCGGAGAACAGCCAAGACGACAGCACAGCATCCACCCCCGAAGAGGGAGAAGAAGTCGAGGAGACCCTGGAGTCCAAGGAGAACGGGGACACGGAGCAGGCCGCGAGCGACGACAGGGATGGCGTGACTTACTCCGATTCGGATACGGATGAGGAGACGGACACTGGGTTAGAGACAAAGGACTTCAGCCAGTTGCAGAAACAAAACGACTCTGATCACGTCGCTCGCGTGCCCCAGCCGCTGCTTTCCTCCGAAAAGACAAGGGCCAGGCCTCCGCCCTTGCACGTCGCGGAGGAGTCGCAGCCCGATCCCAAAGGAGCGGGGAGCTCGGGGAGCCACGCTGGCTCGCCGACCTGTGCTTCCTCCCAGGGGAACGAGAGAAGGATTTCCGTTTCCAGTCCTGGTCGAGGCCGTAAAATCTTCGTGGTGACGCGCGTGGAAAGCCTGCCGGAGCGAACACCGGAGAACACTACGTGCCTGCGGGAGACCATGGACACCGTGCAAGGCGCCGCGGTGAAACCAGCTGAGCCCCAAACCCAGCTTCCGACCCCAAAAACTGAACACTTGGACTCACAGGCAAACGGGACAGTTTCCGAGTTAGCTGCCGACTCGGAAAACCCTCCGGTAGCGCAGAGTGCCAGCTCAGACCCCGAGCAGAGTAGCTCTGCGCCCTGCGAGAATGTGATCCATGACACTCCACTCCCCAACGGGCTGAAGACAGATTTCGCGCGAGCGCTGCCGGACACAGACGGCGACGGGAAAATTGGGAGCTGTGCTGTGGAGCACGGTAAGAGCTCAGTACCCCGGATTGAGGAGACCTTCTCCGAGTCCTGCTCTGGTACGTTGTTCCCTGAATACCTGCGAAGCGGCGTCGCAGAGCCCTGGCTCGATGCAGGGCCGTTCCCTGCGCTGGTTTCTTTTCGGGGCTTTAAATCACCTGCTTGGTGCCCGCAGTGGGATATCCGTAGGTGCGCTAATTTGTTGCTGGGGGGCTTTTCCTCTGGCAGTTTTTAACCTGAAGCGAAGCTCTCTCCTCTTAGCGGTACTCCAAGGTTCACGTTTTGAAGGCCGCGAGCACTCTCTGTTTAATTAAACTTCTAAAGAAGCCGCAGAGCCTCCCGTAACGATACCTGCAGGGATGCTCTTGATTGAGGGCCTGGCTGGCTGGGCCCGTTCGTTAGGAGAAGGCAGCCTCCTCGGAGGCCGGGCTGTGCCTCTCGGCATGTTCCCGTGCTCCCACGGCAGGGAGGGGAAAAAAAAACACACTCCGGAGACGCGTTTCCTCTTCTCTGAAAAAGCTGATCTCAGCCACAGGGTCTGGGATGTGCCGAGAGCCCCGAAGCAGCGAGCTCGTGCCTCGGAGCACGTCTGATAAAACAAGCCTCCGCTCCCTGGGTCGAGATCAAAGGGTTTTAGCAGAACATGCTGCCTGTTCCCCTCCCTCGTTACAGCAGGAGGGAGCTGCCTGCCTGCGGCAGCGCGGCACCGAAGGAGCCGCAGGGCTTTCGGGGCCCTTCCCTGCGATCGCGAACCGAGGCGTTACACAATCCCTTATCGGGCTCGCTCTGAACGCTAGCCACCTGTTTATTTTTTCTGCGCCCCGTCTTCCTGGCAGGAAGCGGCCTCTTCCAAAGCGTGAGCCTTTCCTCTGATTTGCAGCCCGGGCTGTAGTGAGCGACCGTATTTTGCAGGCACCTTCGCGTCGAGTCCGAGAGCTCCGGGGTCTCTGTAAACGATCGCAGCGGCTGCGGGGAACGCGAATCCCCGACCCTCCGGGGCTTTCGATGAAAACTAAGCAAACTGTTGCCATTTGCTTCTGCTTTCAGAGCTGAACTGCTCCAAGAACGAGAAGGAACTGGAGGAATTGCTCCTAGAAGCCAGCCAGGACACGGGGCAGGAGCCACTGTGACCGCAGGTAAGAAGGGTTTTTAGGTTGGGATGAACCCCGTTAAAAGGGGACAGACTCGACCCCGAAGAGAACAAGTTTCCTAGAGCCGTTCCTGGGGCTGCAAGGCCCAACAGGGGCTGTTAGCTCAGGCACGGCGCTAACACAACCACGCAGGCCGGGTAGCTCGGGTTTTATTGCACCTCTGAATGGCTGCAGCTTCACCCAAAGGCGGCTGAAGCCTGGGCAGGGCAGCGCAGATGTGATTTTACTGCAGGGTGCTCCAGGCTTTCCCAGCACGTTTGGATAACGAGGCGTTTATAGCATCCGGGCAGCATCTGCGGCTTCAGCGTAAAATCTTAGGCTCCGGCAAGCCGAGCTGTTGGCATAAGGCGCTATTTTAGGCGACCGCACCTGACGTATGCCGAGCTCGCGGGACTGAAAAGCACTTGAACGCGCTCATCTTTAAATGTTTCGGGAGCGACAGGCCTTTAAATAACGCCTGGGTAACTGCAGTCACTTGTCGTGTGCCGGGGGGAGAGAGGCATGAACGGAGGTTTGCCTTCGTTACCCTGACTAACGACGCGTTGGAGCAGCAGGCTTCGGTCCGGGCTTTCCTTTCGCTCGGAGCAGCGTTCCCTCTCCCGCGTCGGTGGGAGAGCGGAGAGGTTTTATCGGGGCTTTCGCCTTTGTGTCTCCTGCAGGTCCTCGGCGTCGCTCTGCATCGACGGGAGGCTCTCGGGGAAGCGCCGGCGTAGCATTAGTCTGTTCCCACTCCACCCGATTAAGAAACAAACCTTGGTCTCCAGTACAAAGGTTACTTTTTTTTCCAGAACAGTCTATTTCCTGCCCTAAACTCTTCCCCGCGTTCCCGACTCGCCTTCCCTACCAGGAAGGACTCTGATATTCCCAGGGCGATGGAGGAAGGGAAGGAGACCAGAGAAATTTTACCGAAACGGAGACTTCCCTCCCTTTTGAGATATTTCTGCCCTTCTCTAGACACTAGCTGATCCAGTTGTGTTTTCTTTTCTGTATTTCTCTGGAATTACCACTTGTTACCGCCTAATTTGTAAGGAGATGATACCGCGCCCTGGAGACGGGGCGAATGCACGCGATGGCTCTCCTCGATCCGCATGGGAGATGGAAAACCAGCGCCTCCGGGCTCAGCTCCGCTGCCGCACACTACGAAGTGCCCCGGGTTTCCGAGGGATGCTTTGCACGAGCCGCGTTTCGGGACAAAAGCTCGCTAGCAGAATGGTTGCACACGACTCTGTTCCCTGCAGGGGAGAGGGAGGCACGGACAAGCTGTAGTCACCTGTTGAGGAACTTATATCACTAAACAAGATTATCCAGGACAGGCTGTGTTTGCAGCCGCAATGGTTATTTATTTTAAAGTCCCTTTTTTTGGTATATATTTATCATGAGCTGCAAAGTTACCGGGTGGGGATTTGACTTACAGGACGATGTAGAATTAATTACTTTTAGTCTAACCTGCAACCTTTTCTGAACTTCCGCTCTTGGTTTGCAAAACTCTGCCAAAAAAAAAAAAAAAAGAAAAAAAAAAAGAAAAAAAAAAAAAGCACCCTTGAAAGAGCCTTCCCCCGGCAAACCCTCCGGAGAGGGATCACCGCGGAGCGAGGCGGCTCCTTCCCCCGGCCCAAAGCGCTGGCCGCGTCGGCACAGCGTCCGCTGTGTCGACAAAACCTTGGGTTTTCCCCCCCTTTTGGGGACCAAGCCAGGAATCCGATAGGAAGCAGGGGCCAGCTCGGAGCGGCCGGATGCTGCTGCGATGCAGGAGCGTCTCCTTCCCATTTCTGCCCTTCTTCCTCTGTTCCGGGTTTCCGCTCGGAGGCGTTTGGCTGGGGAACACGCAGCACTAACGTAAAACCAGGGTTTTATTTCTAGGGACTCGAAGTAGCTTTCGCTGAGCTGCTCTGACCTTTGGAATCAGTGCAAAGAAAAACGCAAGTCTTGCTCTGGAGACGTTTGCCCCTTTTACCAAAGGTTTGGGTGAGGTTTTCCGGCTTGCAACGAAAGCCGCCGGAAGCGGCCGCGCCGGAGCCGCCTCGCTTTTCCGCCCGGCGCCGCGGGAGAAGGTGTTCGCTTTTCTCAGGGAGGGACCTCTCCGAATCGCCCGCGGAGGAGCCGGGCCGGCGCGGGGCCGGCGATGCTGACAGCATCCCGCCGGCGAGGAGCCTGCCCGCCGCCGCGGGAGCTGATGGTACTAACCTGTAACTTAACGAATTGTATGAACTGGCCGGAGACGCAGCCGCGAGGGGGCTGTCGGGCAGGACTTTACGCTTTTTTCCTTTATTTCTTTTTTTGTTCCTTTTTATTTTTATTTTTTTTTTCTTAAGTGCAATAAATCTATCAGGGAGCTGAGGGCACTTGGCTGCGTGGGATCAAGGCTGGAGAGACGCGCGTTTCGCTCTTCATGCACTGAAACTGAATCACAATTAGGAATTTGCTGCATTAACACTACATACAAAGGAGGGTGATTTATTCGCTAACGTTCGTCCTTGCTTTCCGTCGTGTTTTTCTTTTCTTTTTCTTTTTTTTTTTTTTTGTTAACACCGTTTTCTATTAAATGAAACCCGCGTTCGTCACCGACTCTTCCCGTCTTTTTGGTACCTACGAATGTCACCTTTTTTTTTTTGCTTTTCCCCCTCCCCGGGGCAGGGAGGGCGGCGCGAGGCTTTAACAGAGCTGCGGCAATAGGTGAAGCTGCCCCCAAATCCCTGCTGCCTCCGTGCCGCGGGCCGGGAATTGCTCGAGCTCCGGGTTTCCGCATCGTCTTTCAAGGCACCGAGGATTTGTGGAGCACCGAACCGCTCGGCCCCGAGCCGGGCTCCTTGGGGCGATGCCCGCGGGCAGCCGGCGGCAGCGTTCGGTCTCGGAAACGGCATCGATCGGCGCCGGTGACTCGCAACGTTTTGCCGCTTTTGCGCCGGAGTCGAGTCTTTCCCGGCGCCTGGATTTTTGGCTTCTCTTAGGTCTCTTTGGCCCCGGCGGCTGCTGCCGAGCTGCTCTCGCTGGCGCTGCCTTTGCTCCCTCCTTCCTGCTGCCGCCGGGATGTCGGTAACGTGGGAGCTCCCGAATTTCGGGGCAGCGGGTCCGGCCCTGCCCGGCGCCGGCCGAGGCTGTGCTTCCCGCCGGCATCTCCCGCGACCCAGCGGCGAATTGGGCCGTTTTACCAAAGAAATGCGTGGCTGTGCCCTGAACGGGGTGGGGGGAGGAAAAAAAATCTCCGGCTCTTCCCTGCAATCAGCATTCCCGGGAGCTTCCCGCCTCATAAAGGTGATAAAACCGCTGCTTTTCCAGGAGATGCACGGCTTTAAACGGAGGTTTTTTGGAAGCGGGGAGCCGTTTGTGTTTTTATTCACCGAGCTCAGAGCTCGTCTCGGCTTTTTCCCCGAAATTTTTGGGAAGGAGGCGCCGGATCGCCCCGCGGCCGCTCTCTCCGGATGCCGAAAGCCGGGAACGGCCGCGTTAACCCGCCTTCCGCTGAATGTCGACGTCTCCCGTAGCCCAGCGCGGGGGTGTTCAGAGTTAATATATTTTCGTTCCTGTTCGGTAGGAGGCTCGTGCGGGGCCGTGACCCGCTTGCTCGACGCCTGCAGAATTCCGACGTGTGTTTTCCCGCCTTTCTGGGTTTCTTGTAATACTCTCGGTTGAAATAAAGGGTTTCCTAATTTCCCCCCCGCGCCTGACCACCTCCTTTCTGACCCTCTTTCGGAAGGGGAACGCGGGGGGGGGCCCCGGTCGGCTCCCAGTTTGGGGTGTTTTGCAGCAATTCGGAGGGGATTCGGGCACACGGGGGTCCTTGGCCGGGGGGGTGGGGGGATCCCGGGGGTCACTGGGGGGGTCCCAGGGGGGTCCGCACGGTCCCGGGATGCTCTTTATTGGGGACAAAACCCAGAGAGTCGCTTCGGCCGCCCTGGCCTTCCCTGCTCCCAGTCTCTCCCAGTTCCCCCCAGCCTGGCCCAGTCTCTCCCAGTCTCCCCAGTTCCCCCCAGTCTCTCCCAGTTCCTCCCCACTACGCCCTGACCTGGCCCGGTCTCCCCCAACCTCTCCTCTTGCCTCCTCCAGTCTCTCCCAGTCCCCCCAGTCTCTCCCAAGTCCTTCCCAGTCCCCGCGGGAGCCGGAAGCGCTGCTGCCAAGGCTGAAGGCTCCACGCAGGAGTCTTCCTCGGGCGCCGTCGCCCTCCTCTGCAATCCCCCCCCCCCCGAGCGGAGCTGGGTCCTGCGGCGTCAAAACCCTGTTTTGGGGGCGAAACCCGCAAAACGCCGCATCCGCCTCAGGGAGGCGACAGCCCCCCCCGGACGGAGGAGCGCCGGAGCTGCTGGAGCCGCCGGGGCGCACCGGCTCGGACTGCCCGGTTTCAAGCATTTCTCCCCGTTTTTGTTGTTTTTGGGGGGTTTTTTTAATTTAATTTTTAATTTTCCATTCCCCGGCACGAGGGGGGGGGTGGGGGGGGGCCCGGCGTCACTCCGGGGGCGGCGGACACTGCACGCTCCTGGAGACGGTGGCGGCGTTGGCCCGGGCGAGCCGCTGGAGGCCGCGGAGGAGCCCCATCTTGCACCGGATGGAGTGGTCCAGGTTGACGGTGAACTTGAGGAGGTGGCCGGCCTCGGCGGCGCTGAACGGGAAGTCGCGGGCCAGGAAGGCCTCGAAGAGCTCGGGGTCCCCGTCCAGGCACAGCACGTTGCGCAGGGCCTCGCGGACGCCGCACAGCTCCTCCAGGTGCTCCTGGAAGATGCTCCACAAGCTACGGGAACCCAGGGTTGCCGGCGACCGGCTCCGCTGCCCGGCGTCCTCCAGGCACTGCAGGGCCCAGCTCAAGCGACACGGCCACTGGTTGGCCAACACCACCCAGGCGGCGGCGGCGCGGGGCGAGAGGTCCCGCCGCGGCCCGCCGTGGTGCAGCATCAGCCGCAGTGTGACGGGGATGGTGTTGACGATGCGGCGCACCTGGACGCTGCTGGAGGGGACGTAGCGGTAGAGGCGGTCGGAGTCGTCGTGCAGGCAGCGGAAGGCGTCGTGGATGTAGCGCACGGCCTCGGCGTCCAACTCGTGGCGGCTGCGCTCCCGCGGCGCCGCCACCGCCGCCGCCGCCGCCGGCTCGCCCCGGCCCTTGGCCCGGCTCCGGCGCAGGTTCCTCTCCACGTTCCTGGTGATGATGCGGTACATGAGGTCCTCGCGCGTCTGCACCGCGTCCTCCAGGCACTGCAGCTTGGACCTCAAGCCCATCTCCGGGATGGAGAAGGGCAACGTCACCGTGCGGTTGAGGTAGAGGTAGCCGTTGTCGGCCAGGCCCTTCATGCAGCTCGTCTGCTCCAGACACGGCACGATCACGCTGGGGTCCACCACCAGGATGAAGATGAAGGGGCTGTTGGCGTCCGAGAGCAACGTGTTCATGGCGTTGAGCACCCCAGCCACTTTCTCCGGGTAGCAGATGTCCAAGCTGGTGATCTCCAGCACGACGCGGAGCCGCCGCCGCTCGAAGATCTCCATGAAGGCCAGGAAGTCGATGAGCACCTCGATCTCGTTGCGCACCTTGCTCATGAAGCCCAGCTGGCTGGTGAACTTCTCGCTGTTGGTCAGCCGCTCGATCTTCTTCTTCTCGCTGATGAGCAGGTTCTTGACGATGGAGACGGCGCCCAGCACCAAGCCGGAGCCCGACAGTGAGGCGACGGTGCTGCCGATCACCTTCAGCGCGTGGTTGTCCTTGACGCTGGGCACCAGCAGGGCCACCAAGAGCACACTGATGCCCACGCTCAGCACGAAGAGCAGCCCCCAGAGCTTGAGGCACGTGTTCTTCTTGAGGATCCACTCCTGCTGGCTGAAGCCGGAGGCGAAGCGGGGCCGGCTGCCCATGACGTGGTAGATGCTGAGCGGCAGAGCCCCGAAGTGGTGGCGGATGCTGCCGCAGAGGGTGGTCACCAGCCCGGCCCAGAGCTTGTCGCAGCCCGCGTACTGCCAGGCGCTGAAGCGGATGAAGATGAACTCGATGTTTTTCCTCCGCAGGTGGACTTCGGTGATCACCGGCTTGTAGAAAGCCAGGTACCACAGGGCCTGCAGCAGCCCCCAGCCCTCGAGGCTGCGCGACTTCTGGTGGCTCTTCCGCAGCTCAGCTTCCTCGCGCCGCGCCATCTCCTCTTGCATGAAGCCTGGGGAAAGAGAGAGAGCGTGGCTGCGAGTCACCTCCGTCCCACGGCATCGTCTCCTGGTGGGTCTTCAAGAGGGACCCCGCGGGCAATGTCACCCCAAACCCTGGGGAGCAAATGGGCTGGATGCTGGTGCAAGAGGGACCTCAAATGTTGGGGCAGATGGGCTGGATGTGGTGCAAGAAGGACCTCAGATGTTGGGGAGCAAATGGGCCGGACGTGGTGCAAGAAGGACCTCAGATGTTGGGGAGCAAATGGGCTGGATGTGGTGCAAGAAGGACCTCAGATGTTGGGGAGCAAATGGGCTGGACATGGTGCAAGAAGGACCCCAGATGTTGGGGAGCAAATGGGCTGGACATGGTGCAAGAAGGACCTCAGATGTTGGGGAGCAAATGGGCTGGATGTGGTGCAAGAAGGACCCCAGATGTTGGGGAGCAAATGGGCTGGATATGGTGCAAGAAGGACCTCAGATGTTGGGGAGCAAATGGGCTGGATGTGGTGCAAGAAGGACCTCAGATGTTGGGGAGCAAATGGGCCGGACGTGGTGCAAGAGGGACCTCAAATGTTGGGGAGCAAATGAGCTGGACGTGGTGCAAGAGGGACCCCAGATGTTGGGGAGCAAATGGGCTGGACGTGGTGCAAGAAGGACCTCAGATGTTGGGGAGCAAATGGGCCGGACGTGGTGCAAGAGGGACCTCAAATGCTGGGGAGCAAATGAGCTGGACGTGGTGCAAGAGGGACCCCAGATGTTGGGGAGCAAATGGGCTGGACGTGGTGCCAGAGGGCCCCCAAATCCGGGAAGCGAACGTGCTGCCTCCTGCCGCCCCGCGCCTACCCGTGACCTTGTCGAGCAGCGAGTAGAGGCGCCGGCCGCAGGGCGCGTAGAAGCCCACGGTGACGGGGGTGGACGTGTGGCACAACGTCTTGGAGAGGCACCGGCAGTAAATGTCATCCTCCGTCAGCAGCTCTGGGGAAGACGAGGCGCCGGTCGGCAGCGGGGGGAGAAGCGGGGTGCGGGGTGACCCCCCCCCCCACCCCCGTGCACCCCCGGAGCCGTTCCCACCCCCACCGCCCGTGGGGGACCCAGGAGACCCCGGGGAGCTGAGCCCACTTTGCACGTTCAGACCCTCGTCGCTCCTCAACCCCTCATCGCTCGGCTTCACGCCCGGGACGGGGGCACATTTTAGGGCCGTTGCACCATTTTCGTGCAGCCGCCCCAACCAGGGTTTTGGGGGGACGGGGACGGACACGTCCTTTTGCTCCCTGCAGAAGGAATCGGCTTAGGAAGCACGTGGGAACGAAAGCGGGCGGCCGGCACAACCCCGCGAGTAGACAGCGGAGAATCCAACCTGCTCCGCCGGCACCTGGCACGGCGGCCGGGGCAGGGCCACCACCTTCGCGTGACGCTGGCCCCGCGCCAAGCACCTTTGTCCCCGCGGCAGCCGCTATCGCCGCCCTGCACCCACGGGTGCTGCACGGGGGGGGGGAGGCGGTTTTGGGGCGGAACGTCCGGGATTCGGTGCAAACCCGCTGGGCGGGGGGGGGGGGGGGGGGGGGGAGATACCAGCGCGCAGCCGTTGGCGGCGGCGATGGGGAACTTGGCCCAGCTCCCCGACCGCCCGATTGGCCTGGGCTGCAATTAACGCCGGGGGATAATTAAGGCCGGGGCTGAGCAAAGGTTGGCAGTCGTCCCCGCTCTCGCCCAAAATCCCGGGCGGCGGGTGGCGGCCTTTGGACCCCGCGCGGGGCCGGGGCGGCGCTTTGCTTCTGCAGCCTGAAAAAGCAGCCGTCGCCTCGCGACCCGTTTCTCTCCTGAAAAAACGTAAATCGCCCCATTTAGTGCGACGCGCACGCACGTGCCAAAAAAAAAACCCAAAAAACCCAAGATCAGTGTTTGGAGACTGGTGATTTAAGTCACAGGCCAGCCGGATACTTGGATCACGACTCTGGTCCCGGCTCAGGTCTCCGGTGGGACTCTGCTCCGGAGCCTGGGGGCTTTGGGGCAAAACACCAACGTTTTGAGGCTGCTTAGGTAGATTTTGGGCTGCTGCGACCATGTATATGGGGTGGGGTGGGAAGGATGGGACAGGAGAGATGGGACAGGAGAGATGGGACAGGAGAGATGGGATGGGATAGGAAGGATGGGAATGGAATCAGATGGAAAAGATGGGATGGGATGGGATCATATGGGAAGGATGGAATGGGATCATTTGGGAGGGTTGAAATGGGATGGGAGGGATGGGATCAGATGGGAGGGACGGGAAGGATGGGGTGGGGTGGGATGGGGTAGGAGGCATGGGATGGGAGGCATGAGATGGGATAGGAGTCATGGGAGAGAGGGGATGGGACAGGATGGGATCAGATAGGGGAGATGGTGTGTGATGGGATCAGATGGGAGAGATAGGATGGGAGAAATTGGACAGGATGGGATGGGATCAGATGGGAGAGATGAGATGGGATGGGACATGATGGGATAGGAGTGATGGGACGTGACAGGATGGGATCAGATGGCAGGGATGGCATAGGATGGGGGTGGAATAGGAGGAATGGGATGGGATCAGATGGGAGAGATGGGATAGGAGGGATCGGACAGGATGGGATGGGATTGGACAGGATGGGTTGGGACATGACGGGATAGGAGGGAAGGGACACGATGGGATGGGATCAGATGGCAGGGATGGGATGGGATGGGACAAGATGGGATGGGATGCAATGGGATGGGACGCAATGGGGTGGGATGTGATGAGATGTGATCAGATGGCAGGGATGGGATGGGATGGGATGGGATAGGAGGGAGAGGACAGGACAGGGCAGGATGGGGACAGCAGCGGCTGGTGGCCGCCGGCGGCCGTACCTCGGTGCTCCCCGGGCTCGACCTCCACGAAGGCGCAGTCCCCGGCGGGCGGCGGGCGCCCGCAGCCCCGGCGCTCCTCGCCGCAGCCCAGGCAGGCCACGTTCTCCTCGCCGCAGCCCGGCGGCATCTCAGGGCCGGCGGCGCAGTGGGAGCAGCAGTGGGAGCCCTGCCGGCACGGGGAGCCCGGCGTCACCAGGCCGCGGAGCCGCGCTTGGTCCCCCGGCGCCACCCGCACGTGTCCCCTTGGCCGGCGACACGGGGACACGGGAGGGCGAGGGGGGCAGACTGGGATGGACTGGGGCAGACTGGAGAGGGGCTGGTACTGGGGACACTGGGGACACGGGGCAGCCTGAAATGGGGACACTGCACCAGACTGCACTGGTGGCCGTGGGGCAGGTTGGACTGGGGACACTGTTGGCCACGGGACTGGCCAAACTGGGGGGTCACTGGCCGGGCTGTCCTAGGGTCATTGGTGGCCATGGGACTGGCTGGACTGGGGGACACCAGCCAGGGTGTCCTGGGGACACTTGTGATCATGGGTCTGGCCGGACTGGGTGACACTGGCCAGGCTGTCCTGGGGATGCTGGTGACCATGGGACTGGTTGGACTGGGGGACGTGGAGCCAGGGTGTCCTGGGGACACTGGTGGCCATGGGACTAGCTGGACTGAGGGACATTGGCCAGGGTGTCCTGCGGTCATTGGTGGCCATGGGACCGGCTGGACTAGGGGACACCAGGCCAGGCCATACTAGGGACACTGGTGGCCATGGGCCAACCTGTACAGGGGACACTGGCCAGGGTGTCCTGGGGACACTGGTGGCCGTGGGCCAGGCTGTCCTAGGGACATTGGTGGCCTTGGGCTTGTCTGTCCTGGGTGACACCAGCCAGACTGTCCTGGGGACACTGGTGGCCATCCAGGTGCCACCTCTCCCTGTCCCCCTCCATCCCCACCCCAAACGCAGCCCCTCCAAACCCCATTCCCGGGGCCACCCCGCACCCCGGAGCAGGGCACGGAGCCACGTCCCGTCCCTGTCCCCGTCCTACCTGAGCCAGCGCCATCGGAGCCTGCTCTGCCTCCGGCTGCATCCCGGGCTCGCCACGCTCCCGGCTACCTCCGGCCACATTTATCCATCGCCTCCTTGCCGGCACTCGCCGGATTTATAAGGGGGCCGAGGCCGGTGGCTCCGGCGGGTTCGGACCACGCCTGGCCTGTTTCCCTCTGGGCTCCGATGACAAACGTGCCGGGGAAGGGAGAAAAAAAAAACAACAACCAACCAACCAGCCCGGGCTCGAAAGGAAATAATTAAGTGCGGATTAGGCAGAAATTCTGGCTGTGCCAGTGGGAGCCGCGTTGCTGCACATCCCGGTCGGCATCGGCATCGTCTCCTCCCCGCGCCTGAGTCAGGCGGCAGCAATGTCCCGGGCGGCTCCGGCGGCGCTCGGCCTCGGGGCTGCTCGGCACGTGCCGCCGCCGCTGCGCGGCGGGATGGGGATGAGGGCGACCAGCCAGACGCGGGGTGGCGGAGCGGGAACGGATGCGGCACCGGCCCCGCGAGTGCCCGGCGGGAGCGAAGGGTGCTGGCCGCCTGCTCGGAGGTGTTGGGGTGCAGGGGGACGCGGGGATGCAGGGGATGGAGGGGACATGGGGACACGACGGATGCAGGGGACAAAGGGGACGTGGGGGATGCAAGGGACAAGAGATGTGCAGAGGACACTGGAAACACAGGGGACACGGGGTTGCAAGGGACCCAGAGGATGCAGGGACCCAGAGGACACTTGGAGGATGTGCGCGACCCGCAGCCCGTGCAGCCCACGTGTGCAAAGCTCCCCGGCACACGCAACGTGCACGAGACCCGCAGCCCGTGCGACACGCATGTGCGGGACCTGCAGCCCGTGCAACGTGCACGTGCAAGACCCGCAGCCTGTGCAACACGTGCAAGACCTGCAGCCCGTGCAACGTGCACGTGCAAGACCCGCAGCCTGTGCAACACATGCAAGACCTGCAGCCTGTGCAACGTGCACGTGCAAGACCCGCAGCCTGTGCAACACGTGCAAGACCTGCAGCCCGTGCAACGTGCACGTGCAAGACCCGCAGCCTGTGCAACACGTGCAAGACCTGCAGCCCGTGCAACGTGCACGTGCAAGACCTGCAGCCCGTGCAACGTGCGTGTTCGAGACCTGCAGTGTGTGCAACACGTGCAAGACCTGCAGCCCGTGCAACGTGCACGTGCAAGACCTGCAGCCCGTGCAACGTGCGTGTTCGAGACCTGCAGCCCATGCAACACGTGCAAAACCTGCAGCCCGTGCAACGTGCACGTGCGAGACCCGCAGCCTGTGCAACACGGGTGCGCGGAGCCCCCAGCGCCGCCAGCGCTTCCTCCCACAGTGGGAGAGAAACGTCCCTCCGTCGCTGTGCCTGGGCCGGATGCGCTGGGGCCGGGAACCCCGACACGGGGCGCTGGCGGCCTGCGGCGCTCCTTGAGCCGGGCCCCACGCTCCGATCGGCAAATCGATACGTGCCAATCGGCAAATCGATGTGCTCCGATCGATAAATCGATACGCTCCAATCGGCAAATCGATACACTCTGATGGATAAATCGATAGGCGCCGATTGGCAAATCGATGCTTTCCGATCGCCAAATCAATACATTCCGATTGATAAATTGATGCGCTCCAACTGATAAATCGATACGCTCCGATCGGCAAATTGATATGCTCCGATCGTTAAACCGATACGCTCCGATTGCCAAATCGATGCGCTCCCATGCACGGCTCTGCCCCGGGGGGCGCAGGCCTGAGGCCAGGGTGATGGGCAGGGGATGCCCATGCCGGGGGGGGGGGGGGGAGGCTGCCCAGGCCCCCCGAGGGCACCAGTCCCCAACAGCTCCTGGACGCACCGAGCGTGCGGGGCCCAGCAGAGCCGCAGGGGTTAAGGGCGGCGCAGCCGGAGCCGGAGCTGGAGCTGGAGCTGCCCTGCAGGAAACGAAAGTGAAGCAGCCGGAGCGGCCGCGGCGCCACCGAGGGCAGGGACACGCGGCCACCATGGCTTTCCAGGCGCCCATCCTCAACCCAGTGAGCAGGGCCCAGCTGCCGGCGCCGTAGGGGGCTGGGGGGCCATATGGGGCTGGGGGGGGTCATATAGTGCTGAAGGGGATCATATGGGACTGGAGGGGCCATATGGGACTGGGGGGATCGTATAGTGCTGAAGGAGATCATATGGGAATGGAGGGGCCATACGGGACTGGAGGGGTCATATAGTGCTGAAGGGGATCCTATGGCACTGGAGGGGCCATATGGGACTGGGGGGATCGTATAGTGCTGAAGGGGATCATATGGGACTGGAGGGGCCATACAGGACTGGGGGGATCGTATAGTGCTGAAGGAGATCATATGGGAATGGAGGGGCCATACGGGACTGGGGGGATCGTATAGTGCTGAAGGAGATCATATGGGAATGGAGGGGCCATACGGGACTGGAGGGGTCATATAGTGCTGAAGGGGATCCTATGGGACTGGAGGGGCCATATGGGACTGGAGGGGTCATACGGGACTGGAGGGGTCATACGGGACTGGAGGGGCCATATGGGCCTGGGGGGATCGTATAGTGCTGAAGGGGATCATATGGCACTGGAGGGGCCATATGGGACTGGAGGGGTCATATAGTGCTGAAGGGGATCATATGGGAATGGAGGGGCCATACGGGACTGGAGGGGTCATATAGTGCTGAAGGGGATCATATGGGGCTGGAGGGGCCATATGGGACTGGAGGGGTCATATAGTGCTGAAGGGGATCATATGGGACTGGAGGGGGCCATACAGGACTGGAGGGGTCATATAGTGCTGAAGGGGATCATATGGGGCTGGAGGGGCCATATGGGGCCAGAGAGGTTGAAGGGGACAGGGGCAGCATATGGAGCTGGAAGTGGCCCAATGGGGCACGAGGTGGCCATACAGGGCTGGGGGTGGCCGTATGGGGCAGGGGGTGGCCATACAGGGCCAGGGGCTGTATGGGACCAAGGGTGGCCATAGGGTGACAGGGGTGACCGTAAGGGGCCGGGGGTGACCCAATGGGACTGGGATGGTCACACATGGCCGGGGTGGCCATGTAGGACTGAGTGGGACCCTATGGGCCAGGGGTGGCCATAGGGGGCCAACTGTGGCCATAGGGGGCCAGGGGTGGCCATAGGGGGCCAGAGGTGGCCACAAGGTTCAGAGGTGGCCGGTGGGACCAGGGGTGGCCGGGGTGACCCAACGGGACCGAGGTGACCCACAAGACCAAGGTGGCCACAGGGGGCCTGGGGTGGCCCTATGGGCCCGGGGTGCCCCCCCAGGGCCGCCGCACCCAAATCCCCGGGATCTTCCAGAGCATCCCCTTCTCCGGCTACATCTCCGGGGGCTTGTGCCCGGGGAAGATGATCGTCCTCCAAGGACAGGTCCTGCACAGGGTGAAGAGGTGGGTGTGGGGCAGGCGCTCCGGAGGGGTAAATGGCCCCTGTGCATGGGGGGGCTGGGGGGCCGTGGGGCTGCTTGGGGGTGCCCATTCCCTCTCCACAGGGTTCAGGGGGGCTGTGGGGCTGCTTGGGGGGTGCCCATCCCCTCTCCATGGGGTGCTGGGGGTCCATGGGGTGCAGCGGGTCCATGAGGGGGCTGGGGGGCTGCTCGGGGGGTGCCCATCCCCTCTCCATGGGGTGCAGAGGGTCCATGGGGCGCAGGGGGTCAATGGGGCTGCTGGGGGGCCATGGGGTGCAGGGGGGCCATGGGGTGCAGGGGGGGGGGTCCATGGGGCACAGGGGGGTCCCTGGGGTGCAGGGTGTCCATGGGGTGCAGGGTGTCCATGGGGTGCAGGGGGTCCCTGGGGCACAGGGGGGTCCCTGGGGTGCAGGGTGTCCATGGGGTGCAGGGGGTCCATGGGGTGCAGGGTGTCCATGGGGTGCAGGGAGTCAATGGGGTGCAGGGGGGGTCCCTGGGGTGCAGGGGGGTCCATGGGGTGCAGGGGGTCCCTGGGGTGCAGGGGGGTCCATGGGGTGCAGGGAGTCAATGGGGCGCAGGGGGTCCCTGGGGCTGCTCGGGGGGGGGGTCAATGGGGTGCAGGGGGTCCCTGGGGTGCAGGGGGGTCCCTGGGGTGCAGGGGGGTCCATGGGGTGCAGGGGGTCCATGGGGTGCAGGGGGGTCCATGGGGTGCAGGGGGTCAATGGGGGGCTGGGGGTCCCTGGGGCTGCTCGGGGGGGGTCCATGGGGTGCTTGGGGGGGGGGGTCCATGGGGCGCAGGGAGTCAATGGGGTGCAGGGAGTCAATGGGGCGCAGGGGGTCCCTGGGGTGCAGGGGGGCTCCCTGGGGCTGCTCGGCGGCGGGGGGGGGGGGGGGTCCCCGGGGGCACGGCGATGCCGACGGTGGCGGCGGCGGCGGCAGGTTCGCGGTGAACCTGCGCACGGCGGGGGGGGACGTGGCGCTGCACGTGAACCCGCGCTTCGACGAGGGCGCCCCCGTGCTGGTGTGCAACGCGCAGCAGGCCGGAGCCTGGGGGGCCGAGCAGCGCCGCGCCGCGCCCCCCCTCGCCCCCGGCGCCTACTTCGAGCTCATCGTCAGCGCCCAGGAGCTCTGCTACCAGGTGGGGCGGGGGGGGGGGACACTGCTGTGGGGGGGGGGCACAGACCCACAGCCATGGGTGCGCAGAGCCCCCAGACCCACAGCTATGGGTGCACAGAGCCCCAGACCCACAGCCAAGGGTGCACAGAGCCCCCAGACCCACAGCTATGGGTGCACAGACCCCAGACCCACAGCAATGGGTGCACAGAGCCCCAGACCCACAGTAATGGGTGCACAGAGCCCCAGACCCACAGCAATGGAAATAGAGACCCCAGACCCAGATCAGTGGGGGCACAGAGCCCCAGACCCACAGCCATGGGTGCACAGACCCCCCCCAGACCCACAGCTATGGGTGCACAGACCCCAGACCCACGGCAATGGGTGCACAGAGCCCCAGACCTGCAGCAGTGGGTGCACAGACCCCCAGACCCACAGTAATGTGGCCACAGAGCCCCAGACCCACAGCAATGGGTGCACAGACCCCAGACCCCCAACAATGGGTGCACAGACCCCAGACCCACAGCAAAGGAAATAGAGACCCCCAGACCCACATCAATGGGTGCACAGACCCCAGACCCACAGCAATGGGTGCACAGACCCCCCAGACCCACAGCAATGGGTGCACAGAGCCCCAGCAATGCGTGCACAGAGCCCCCAGACCCACGGCAATGGGTGCACAGAGCCCCAGACTTGCAGCAATGGGTGCACAGAGCCCCAGACCCACAGCTATGGGTGCACAGACCCCCCCAGACCCACGGCAATGGAAATAGAGGCCCCCCAGACCCAGATCAATGGGTGCACAGACCCCAGACCCACAGCCAAGGGTGCACAGAGCCCCAGACCCATGGCAAGGGGTGCACAGACCCCAGACCCACAGCAGTGGGTGCCCAGACCCCCAGCAATGGGTGCACAGACCCCCAGACCCACAGTAATGGGTGCACAGAGCCCCAGACCCCCAGCAATGGGTGCACAGACCCACAGACCCACAGCAATGGGTGCACAGAGCCCCAGACCCACAGCAATGGAAATAGAGACCCCAGACCCAGATCAATGGGGGCACAGAGCCCCCAGACCCACAGCCAAGGGTGCACAGAACCCCAGACCTGCAGCAATGGGTACACACTCCCCCAGACCCACGTCAATGGGTGCACAGACCCCAGACCCCCAGCAACGGGTGCACAGACCCCCCCAGACCCCCAGCAAGCCGCTGCTCCCGCAGGTCTCGGTGAACGGGCAGCACCAGCTGCAGTTCCTGCACCGGCTGCCGCTGCAAACGGTGCAGACGCTCGAGGTCACCGGCGACGTCAACCTCACCTGCATCAGCTTCACCGGCCCGGTGAGCACCTGCCGCCGGCCCCGGGCCCCCGCGGCGCCCGCGCAGCGCCCGAGCGGCTCACCGTGCTCTGCGCTCCCTCCGCAGGCGCAGTCGGCGCAGTTGGTGCAGTCGGCGCAGTCGGCGCAGCTCCTGGGTGCCAACTTCCGCAGGGTAAGTGGGGACCCGTGAGCGTGCAAATGCCTCCAGCATTGGTGCCTATGAGTGTGCAAATGCCTCTGGCATTGCCTCCTGGTGTCTGTGAGCGTGCAAAAGCCTCCGGCATCGGTGCCTGTGGGTGCCGTGAGTGTGCAAATGCCTCCGGCATCGGTGCCTGGTGCCTGTGGGTGCCCGTGAGTGTGCAAATGCCTCTGACATTGCCTCCCAGTGTCCGTGAGTGTGCAAATGCTCCTGGCATTGCCTCCTGATGTTCATGAGTGTGCAAATGCCCCTGGCATCAGCTCCAGGCCCTGTGGGTGCCCTAGAGCATGTAAATGCTGCCCATGGGTGCTCATGAGTGTGCAAATGCCTCTGGCATTGGATCCTGGTGCCTGCGGGTGCTCATGAGTGTGCGGGTGCTCGTGAGCGTGCAGATGCCTCCAGCATCAGCTCCCGGTGTCTCTGGGTGCCCGTGAGCGTGCAAATGCCTCCAGCATTGGCTCTGGCATCAGCTCCCAGCACCCACGCGTGCCTGTGAGCGTGCGGGTGCCCGTGGGTGTGCAAATGCCTCCGGCTCCGGCACCGGCTCCGGGAGGCTTTGCCCGGCGCTCACTGGCTTCTCCCTCCCTGCAGTTCATTTCCCAGACTCAGGCGCAGCTGCTGCAGGGAGCCGCTGTGAGTAAATGTGTGCAAATGTGTGTGGGTGCACGTGGGTGCTCACGGGTGCGCAAATGCGCGTCGGTGCACATGGGTGTGCACTTGCAAATGGGTGCACAAATGCATGTGGGTGCATATGGGTGCACAAATGCACATGGGTGCACAAATGCACGTGGGTGCACACATGCACATGGGTGCACATGGGTGCACACTTGCAAATGGGTGCACAAATGCACATGGGTGCACAAATGCACATGGGTGCACACATGCACGTGGGTGCACACTTGCAAATGGGTGCACAAATGTGCACAAATGCATGTGGGTGCATGTGTGTATGCACATGCATATGGGTGCACAAATGCACGTGGGTGCCCGTGGGTGTGCAGCCCCAAGGCTGGCCGGGGGAGGTGGCAGGGTGCTTGCGGCAGGTGACACCGGGTGACACCCGCGCTCCTCTCCTCGCAGCCCGACACGCCGGTGGTCGTCAGCAACCCGGTGAGCGCGGGGCGCCCTGCGCCCCCACCCCGGAGCCTTCGGCTCCATCCTCATCCTCCTGCACCCCCAACTCCGGCCTCCTTCACCACCGGCGGAGCTGGGGGTGCCGGGGGGACGCCGGGGCCCCCGGGGGGGGGCTGAGCCCGCCGTGTCCCCGCAGAGCGTCCCCTTCCACGCGGCGCTGCCCAAGACGCCCTCGGCCCAGCCGCGGCCCATCACCATCGTGGGCAGCGTCCCGCCGCGCGCCAACAGGTCCGGCTGGGGGGGGGGGGCTGGGGGGGGGTTGGAGGCTGGAGGGGGGTTGGGGGGATGGAGGGGGATCCTGGATACTGGAGGGGGGGGTCTGAGATGCTGGAGGTGGATCCTGGATTTGGGGGGGGGGGGTCTGGGGTGCTGGAAGGGGACTGGGATGTTGGAGGGGGATCCTGGATGCTGGAAGGGATCTGGGATGCTAGAGGGGGATCCTGGATACTGGAAGGGGGTCTGAGATGTTGGAAGGGGTCTGGGATGTTGGAAGGGATCTTGGATGCTGGAGGGGGATCCTGGATGCTGGAAGGGGGTCTGAGATGTTGGAAAGGGTCTGGGATGTTGGAAGGGATCTTGGATGCTGGAGGGGGATCCTGGATGCTGGAGGGGGTCTGGGATGATGGAAGGGGTCTGGGATGCTGGAGGGGGATCTGGGATGCTGGAGGGGGTCTGGGATGCTGGAGGGGGATCCTGGAGGCTGGAGGGGGGGGGGGTCTGAGATGCTGGAAGGGTTCTGGAATGTTGGAAGGGGTCTGGGATGCTGGAAGGGGATTCCGGATGCCCAGGGCGGGTCTGGGATGGGGGAAGCGGTGGCGGGGGGGGATCCGGGTGCCCGGCGCCCACAGTTGCGCGGATGAATCCCCCCCTCCCCGACCGCGGTGGCGGCGGCAGGTTCCACGTGAACCTGCGGAGCACCGTCTCGGGCAACGTGGTTCTGCACGTGAACCCGCGGGTGCGGGAGGCGGCGCTGGTGCGGAACACGCAGCGGCACGGGCAGTGGGGCACCGAGGAGCGCCACGCCGCCGCCATGCCCTTCGCCGCCGGGCAGCCCTTCCAGGTGAGGCGGGCGGCGGGCGCGGGGGCCGCGGCGCTCCGGGGGCTCCGGCCGAGCGCCGCCTGCTCCGGCTCTCCGCCCGCCGCAGATGGAGATCCGGACGCTGAGCCACGGCTACCGGGTGGCGGTGAACAGGCAGCACGTCTTCGACTACGCGCACCGGCTGCCGCCCGGCGAGGTCGACCAGCTGGAGATCGCCGGCGACGTCACCCTCGCCTGCGTCCAGTACTGAGAGCCGCCGCCACGGGCGTCCGGCGTCCGCACGGCTCCGGGCAGCGTGCTCCGGGCACCGGGCATCGGCTTGGGCATCAGCATGGGCATGGGGACAAGGATGGGCATGGGCATGGGGACAAGGATGGGGATGGCCATGGGGACAAGGATGGGCATGGGCATGGGAATGGTCATGGGGACAAGGATGGGCATGGGCATGGGGACAAGGATGGGCATGGGGACAAGTATGGGGATGGCCATGGGGACAAGGATGGGCATGAGCATGGGAATGGTCATGGGGACAAGGATGGGGATAGGCATGGGGACAAGGATGGTCATGGGGACAAGGATGGGGATGGGCATGGGGACAAGGATGGGCATGGGGACAAGGATGGGGATGGCCATGGGGACAAGGATGGGCAGGGCATGAGCATGGGCATGGCTCCAGGAGCCAGGAACTGGGAACCAGGCTTGGGCATGGGGACAAAGATGGGCATGGGCATAGGAATGGTCAGGGGGACAAGGATGGGGATGGGCATGGCTCCAGGAGCCGGGAACCAGGCTTGGGCATGGGGACAAGGTTAGGGATGCGGATGGAAAACAGGCATGGGAATGGGGATGGGGGTGGAGATGGCTCCAAGCTCCAGGAGCCAGGCACCGATATCCAGGCTTGGGCATGGGGACAGGGCTGGGGATGGCTGCAGGCATGGGGACAGGGATGGGGATGGGGACGGCTCCGGACACCGGGAAAGGGATGGCTCTGGGCTTGGGGCACGGGAGGGGGAACAGCTCTGGGCATGGCAATGGCTCTGGGCATGGGGACAGGGACGGCTCTGGGCTCCGACACCCCCGGGTCACCTTGCGCTGCCGTTTGCACCGGTGGCTCCCATTAAACCGGACCAAACGCCGTGCCGTGTCACCGTGTCCCTGGGGATCAGGGCCTCGCCGGGATGGGGGACAGGACAGGGGACATCGGGGTCCCTCCGGGATGGGGGATGTCACGGTCCCCCAGGGTTGGGGACAGGGGACGTCAGCCAGTGCTCCCATTCTCCCCAGTGTCCTCCCAGTGCCTCCCAGTCCCCCCAGTACTCTAGTGCTCCCAGGGCCCCCCAGTGCCTCCACCCCCCCCAGACTCTACCTGTGCCACCCCCCCCCCAATCCCCCAAGTGTCCCCGCTGCCCCTCTGATTCCCCCCAGTGGCCCCCAGTCCCCCCATATCCCAGCCCCCCCCCAGTGTCCCCAGTATCCTCAGTAGCCCCCAATCCCCCCAGCTCCCCTGATCCCCCCCAGTCCCTCCAGTGTCCCCCCAGTGTCCCCAGTGTCCCCAGCTCCCCCCCCAGTCCCCCCAGTGTTCACCAGTCCCCCAGCTCCCCTGATCCCCCCCCCCAGTTTCCCCAGTATCCTCAGTGTCCCCCAATCCCCCCAGCTCCCCTGATCCCCCCCCCAGTCCCTCCAGTGTCCCCAGGGTCCCCTGATCCTCCCAGTGTCCCCCAGTGTCCCCCAGTGTCCCCAGCTCCCCTGATCCCCCCCAGTCCCCCCAGTGTTCACCAATTCCCCAGCTCCCCTGATCCCCCCCCCCCCCCAGTGTCCCCAGCCCCCCCCAGCGCCCCCCGCCCGCAGGTCGAAGCGCTCCCACCGCCGGCCGCCAGGGGGCGGAGCTCGCCCGCCCGGCCCCGGCCCGCGCATGCGCCCTGCGCACTCCTGGCAGCGCCCCGCCCCGCCATGGCGAGTGAGGGCGCTTCCGGGAGGCGGCGGCACGTGACGAGGGGAGCTGCGCGCGCCGCCTGTCATGTGACCCGCGGAGGCGCCGGGCGCGAGGTGGGCGGCTCTCTGCGCATGGGGGAGGCCGGGGGGGGGGGCAGGGTATGGGGGGGGGGGGGGGGGGCCGGGAGGGTCCCTGGGTGCGGGGGGTCGCCATGGGGGCTGAGGGGGGGCCTGGTATCGGGGGAGGAGGGCTGGGAGCATCCGGGGGCCCTTGGCATTGGGGGCTCCGGGCATGGGGAAGGGAGACTTGGGGGGCCCGTGGGGAAGGGAGACTTGGGGGACCCCTGGGCATGGGGGTCTGGGGGTCACCATGGCGCTGGGGGGGGCAGAGGACATGGGGGGGAGCTGGGAAGATCTGGGGGACCCTGGGCATGGGGGTCTGGGGGTCACCATGGGGCTGGGGGGGGGGCAGAGGGCATGGAGGGGCTGGGAGGGGCTGGGGGACCCTGGGCATGGGGGTCTGGGGATTTCTGTGGGGCTGGGGGGTCTCCGTGGGGCTGGGGGGCCCCTGGGTGGGGGTCACCACGGGGCTGGGGGGGGGCAGGATGCTTGGGGAGGGGGATAGTGGGGACACACGGAGGAGGGGGGGACGGGACTGGGAGGCATTTGGGGGCCTGGAGGGGAGCCGCGTCCCCCCCCACCACCACCACCCCTAACGCGGCCCCCCCAGGTGGGGCGGGGGCCATGGCCGCCCCCCGCGGCGTCGCGGTGGTGCCGGGTGAGGCCTCGGAGAGCGACTCGGACGCGGAGCTGGACACGGCAGCGCCCACCTGCGCCGCCCTGGCGGGGCTCAAGGTGCCGGGGGAGGCCTCTGAGACGGACACCGAGGAGGAGGAGGAGGCGGCGGCGAGGCCGAAGGGCCCCCTGCCCGCCCCGGACCTGCCGCCGCTGGTGGTGGAGCGGAGGCCGGAGCCGGTGGCGGCGGCGGAGGAGAAGGCGGCGCCGTGGGGCGGCTCGCTGCTGCAGCAGCGGCTGCTGGAGGGCAACGCGCGGCTGCGGGGCGCCGTGGGGGGCGCCGTGGGGCAGGGCTACGCCGCCGCCGCCCGTCACCTGGGCGCCCTGGCCGCCCCCCTGGGCCGGGCGCAGGCCGCCGCCGCCGCCGCCTCGCACAGCCTCCGCCTGGCCCGCCGCGACCTGCGCGCCGTGGCCGCCGCCGTCGACATCGTCGCCGGCTGCGGCCTCCTGCCCGACATCCGCGGCGACCTGCTGCCGCCGTAGCCATGGTGGCACGTCCACCTGGCCTGTGACAACCTCTGTGCCGCGGCGGACGTTGTCACCCACCACGGCCTGACCGACCTACGTGGTGACCTGCTGCCAGTGTAGCTGCGGTGGCACATCCACTGGGCCTGTGACAACCTCCATGCCGCGGCTGATGTTGTCACCAGCTGTGGTCTCCTGCTCGATGTCTGTGGGGACTTGCCGCCGATGTAGCTGCGGTGGCACGTCCACCTGGCCCGGGATGACCTCCATGCCGTGGCTGATGTTGTCACCAGCGGCGGCCTCCTGCCCAACACACATGGTAACTTGCTGCGGGTGTAGCCGTGGTGTCACTGTCACCACACTGCCACTCCGGCGCTGCATCCGTGTAGCCCATGATGACTTCCGGGCCGTGGCTGATGTTGTCACCAGCTGTGGCCTCCTGCTCGACGTCCATGGTGACTTGCCGCTGGTGTAGTCACAGTGTCACTGACCCCAGACTGCCACTCTGGTGCCTCATGCCGTGACTGTGACACCCTCCATGCCGTGGCTGACTGTCACCAGCTGCCATCTCCTGCCCAGTGAAGGTGGTGACTTGCTGCCGGTGTAGCCGCGGTGTCACCATCACCAGACGGTGGCTCTGGCGTCTGCTCCCCCACCCCAAACCTCACTTTTTTTCCTGTTTTTTTGCCCCGCTCGAGGGCTTTATTTAAACTCGGTGGAAAATAAAGCCCGGCTGGGAGGACGCCGGTGGTGGCACCCGCTGCAGCGCGGGGGTGAACGTGGCTCTGGTTCCCGCTGGGGCGCTGGAGGTGGCGGGGGACGGAAACGGGTGATGGGGGGGACAGAGATGGGTGACGGGGGGGGAACAGCTTTATTGGAGGGTGGTGGGGGCCTGGGGAGGGGTCTCAGGGCACCCTGGGGTGCAGAGCGTGTCACCAGCACAGCTGGTGGCACCTATGTTGTGGTGGTCCTTGAGCTTGCTGGTGGCCCAGGGAACGCTGTGGGAGACGGCGGTGGCATGTCATGGTCCCCATGTCCCCTCTGGCCCTGGCAATGTTCTCTCTGTCCCCAGGCCCTGGTCGGGTGCCCTCTGTCACCATCCCCTCCATGTCCTGTGGCCCTGGCAGTGTCCCCAGTGTGTCCCCAAGCCCAGGGCCACTTCTGTGCCATCTCTCCAGCTGGGTCACATGTCCCTGTCCCCAGCCCCTTCGGCCCCATCCCGGTGCCCCCCACCACCACGCTCTTCCTCCTGCCGCGTCCCCAGTCCCACGGCCATCGTCCCCCCACGCAAAGCTCGGCACCGCGGGGGCCACACGGAAGGTTTATTTACAACGGGCATCGCTCACCGCGCGCCCGGGGCCACCCGGCGGGGCCACCCCGGGGTGGGGAGCAGCTCAGCCCCCCCCCCCCTTTTTCCAAGGGCTCCAAGGGCCCGGAATCCTCTGCCGGGAGGGGCCGGGGGGTTACGTGCGGGTGTCCAGGTTGTTCATGTACTCCTGCAGCGCCTGCAGCCGGGCGTCGATCTCCGACAGGTCGGCCGCCGGCTCCTCGTACAGGTTCTCTGCGGGAGACGGAGGAAGTGGATCGGCAAAGAGCCTCCCGGGGGGGGGGGGGGGAGCTCGCGCGGTGCCGAAACGGCCCCCGTCCCGGCCTCACCTTTCCCCGCACGCCGGCCCGAGCCGGGTGTGCCAGCCGAGTGCTTCCTGTGCCCGGCGGGCGCCCGAGGAGCCTGGAAAGGGATGCGGGAGGTGAGCGGCGCCCGGCGGGAAGCGGAGAGGGGGCCCAGGAGTCCCCCCACCCTGCTTCCCGCTCCTCACGGCACCGGAGAGCCGCTCACCGAGCTGGGGCCGTTCCAGGACGAGGAGCTCAAGGGTTTCCTGCCCCGCGCCGCTCTCCTCCTGCCCCTGCGGGAAAGAGGGAAGCGCGGCTCAGTCCTCCCGCCGGCTCGGGAGGGGGGCCCAGGCATCCAGCCCTCCGCGGCGCTCGTTACCTGAGGGGCACAGGCTCCGAGTACTCATCCGCCTCGCTGCCCGAGCTCAGCGCCGAGCGCCGGCTCCGGATACTTTCCGCTGCGGAGAGAGGGGGCAGGAGCTCAGGGGACGAGCGGCGGCCGGGTGCCCCCGTTCGCTGTGGGTCGCGCGGCACCCGGGGGGGCCACGGCACCCGGCGACTCACCCGACGAGCTGCGCCCGCGGCTCCTCCCCGGGCTGTCGCCGCCGCCGCAAGCCGAAACGCCGCCGGCCCCTCGCCGCGGCCACCGCTGGCTGCACCCGAGGGAGACGGCAGTGAGGGGGGGCCCCGGAAGCTCTTCCGCATCACGGAGCGGGCGGTCGAGAGGCTCGGGGGGGGCGGTTGCGGCTCGGAAACGGGGCAGAACGGAGGATTTGGGGGCCGCCTCCGAGCGCCGTGACCGGCGGCCGATGCCAACGCCTGCCATGCCGGGGGGGCCACGACTTACTTTTTCAGCTCGGCCTCCTTCTGTTTCCGCTCCTTGGCCTTCACGAAGGCAGTGGGGTCGAAGCGCGGCGGCCGGGAGCCTGGCGGAGAGGAGACGGGGTCGAGGGGGGAGCCATGGCCGCCCCCCCTCCTCCGCGCGCCCTCCGCCGCCCCGGCCCCTCACCTGCGGGCGAGGGGGAGCGGCGCGGCGGGCGGCTCTGGCTCCCGCCGCGGCTCTCTCCGGAGACGGAGCGCTGGCGAGGGGGCGGCCAGGCCCCGGAGCGCTCGCCGGAGCTGGAGCGCGGCTCCTCGCGGGCTTTGCCGCGCCCGACGGCGCGGGGGGCGGCCGAGCGGCTCTGCGGCGCCGCGCCGGTGGGCGTCGAACGCCTGCGGAGAGCGAAGGCAGCGGTGAGAGGGTGGCCAAGGGGGGGGGGGCAGGGGGACACCCCAGCTGCCCCCCCCCCGCGCCCGTCCCCACCCCTGAAGGGCGTCAGGGCAGCGCTGGGGGAACACGGCCGCACCGCTCTCCCTGCCTCCGGGCGGCCTGGAGACTCTCGGCCCCCCCACAAAACCCCTCGTTTTGCTCCCCGAAGGTCTCGCGGCTCCGTCCCGTGAAGCTACGCGCTCCCTTCCTGCCCCGGGGGGGCTGGGGGGGCCCCCGGAAGCAGCAAAGGGGCCGGCTGAGGGGGCGACTCACCCCCTCTTGTACAAAGCCAGCTCGGCGGTGAGGCTCTTGACGCGGATCCGCAGGGTCCTCTCCGACGCCTTCACCTCCGCCAGCTAAGGAAGAGGAAGGATTCGCTCAGCCGTCTCCGAACCGGGCTCCCTGCTCACGTCGGAGCCGGCAGAGCCCACCCCGCACCTCCTGCCCCCGGCGGGCTCTCGGGGGCCGTTAAGCCCCCGCCGCGCCGTTAAACGCTGCCGGAGGGGAGCGGGGGCAGCCCCACCTCGCTGGCCAGCTGCCGGTTCTCCTGCAGGCGCTTGCTGGCCGCTCGCTGGTGCTTGGTTTTCTCGCGCAGCAGCTCGTCCTCGAGGCTCTGCACGATCTTCTTCAGCGCCTTCGCCTCCTTGGCGGCGCAGCTCCTGGCGACCAGGCGCATCTCCTCCTGCAGGCCCAGCACCGCCGACTCCACCGCCTGCTTCTCCTCCAGCGTCCGCTGCAGCCTGCCCCAGGCACACGGGCTCGGGTGAGGGCCGGGGAGCTGCCCCCGGCTCGGCACTGCCTGGGCGAGCGGCGTTTTCCACGCGGAGCGGCCTCCAGAGCCACTCCGCCACATCCCGGAGGAAAGGGGAAAAGGAAACTTGTCTCTGCGCCCTTAGGGAAAGCAGCAGAGCTCCCGGCGACGCCAAATCGGCAGTTCCGAGCCGTGTTTTGCCCCATTTTGGGCACTTCTCTGCGAGCTGGGGCAAAAGCCAGGGTGTCTTCTGGTTCCCTCCTCCCACTCCAACAGTGGGAGCAGGAATAGGGGCCCAGGCGTCCTAGCCTCGCACCAGCAGGCCCCGGCTCTCTCCCACCTCACCATGGAGTCGAGTACCGGCTCCGAAACGGACCCGCAGCCGAGCGCCGAGGCACGGAGCCAAGCGCGGGCAGGCGAGGAAGCGGGGCGAGGGGATCCCACCCTCACCACCATGTCCCCCGCTCACTCGTCCCGCAGCCGTCGGATCTCAGCGTCCCGGAAATCCTTGCCGGGCCTGGCCTTTAGCAGGGCCAGCTCCTCCTTGAGCTCCCGGATCACCTTCTGCAGCGCCACGGGGTCGGGTTTGCCCACGTAGGGCAGGGGCAGCGGGTAGTGGATCCTGCGGAGGGCGGCGGCGGTGAGGAGGGGCGTCCGCGGCATCGGCATCGGCATCGGCCCGGCCGCGTCCCCGGCACCCCGGCGCCGTTACCTGTCGAACTCCACGGAGTAGATGAGGATGAGGTAGCGCTTGGAGCTGAGCGGGGAGGCCTTGGCGGCAGAGGGCGGGTGCCGGGGGCCCATCCCGACCTTCCTGCTGCGCAGGGCCTCCAGGTCGGTGTAGGTGAGCAGGTCCAGGCTGACGGACTCGCTGCTCTGGGGAGGGGGCAGGCGGCGGCGCGGTGGGACCCCGGCGCCCCCTCCACCCACGGCGCCGCGCCGAGGAGACGCCTCACGCCCCCCCCGCAAGGCCACGCGCCACGAGCGCTGCCGGCCTCACCTGCGTCAGCGCTGACTCCAGCATGCTGCAAAATATCCCAAACTGCTTGAAGTTGCCCGTCTTGTGCGTCAGGTCTTCGATGACTGGGAGGAAAAGGGAAGAATCATCGGTCAGCAAACGTCTGAGGTGAAGCCAGGTCCTGAACTCACCCGAAGTTCTGCACTAGCCACCTTTACCCGCGCGAAGCCTTGCTCTAAGCACCGCATCCCGCTCCGCTTTTGGAGCGAGGGGTGGGAACACTCCCCCTGTGCCCCTCGGCTGCTCTCCGCTGCCAGCCAGGAGGGAACGTGGGCCCCGCGCGTCCCCCTCCTCCCCCGGCAGCACTCACAGGCGGCGTCGAACTCCCCCCTCCACTGGTCCGTGGTGAGCCGGTCCTCCACCTCCACCTCGAGCGCGTCGCCGTTCACTGCCATGCGCACGGCGTGCTCGCCGCCCCGAAACACGCAGTCGGCCTGCAGGCACTGCAGCTTCGCCATGGCCCGGCTCGCCTCGGGCGTCCTGCGGACACCGGCGCACTCAGGGGCTGCCGGGGGGGTTGGGGGGCACAGCGCTGGAGCTGGGGTGTTGCTGGGGAGAAGCCAGTGGCCTGGCGTTTTGGGAGGGGTGCGGGAGCAGCCCAGGCATCCTGCAGCAAGGCGGAGGGGGAAGCCCAGGGAAAAGCAGGGGGAGCAGGAGGGCACTGAGAGGGGAGACCGGGGGGGGGGATCCCAGGGCCTTGGGGGGGGCCTGGAGGAACCCAGGGCTTGGGGAGAGCTTTTTTTGGGGGGGAGGGGGGGAGCCCAGGGATTGGAGGGTTTTTTTTGGGGGGGGGGAAGGGGGAAGCCCAGATTTGGGGGAGCTTTTGGGGGGGCTGGGGGAATCCAGGTCTTGGAGAGGGCTTTTTTGGGGGGAGTGAAAAGGGGGAGCCCAGGTCTTGGGGGAGACTTTTAGGGGGGCAGCAGAGAGCCCAGGGCCTGGAGGGGGGGGGGGTTGTGGGGGCAGGAGGTAGCCCAAGGCTTGGGGGGGACTTTTGGGGGGAGCGGGGGGAACCCAGGACTTGGGGGGGGGACTTTTGGGGGGGTTTTGGGGAGAGCCCAGGGCTCGGAGGGGGCTTTTGCGGGGGGAAAGGGGGAAACCCAAGACTCGAGGGGGATTTTGGGGGGGAGAAGGGGGGATCCCAGGACGGGGGCGGCTTTGGGAGGGGATTGGGGGGAACCCAGTGCTTTGCGGGGGGTCACCGATGTGGGGAGACCCCCGAGACGGGCCGTGGGGACAGACCCACGGAGGGAAGGGGGGGGGGTCGGGGTCCCGGTCCCGGTCCCGGTCCCGGTCCCGGGTCCGGTCCCGGTCACTCACCGCCCGCCCGCCCCGCTCCTCAGTCGCCTCAGCCGCCTCAGCCGCAACCCCGCCTACAGCGGCCCCCACCTCCACCCCCCATTGGCCGGCCACCAACCGCCTCCGCCATCTCATTGGCTCCCGCCGCTGCCTGTCACCCCCGACGCATCACCCCCCCCGCCTCCTTCCTGGCGTCGGTTAACGGCCGCCCCCTCCCGCCCCGCGCACCAGCCTCCAGCTGCTATTGGCTGCCAGGCCGTGCCCCACCCCCGCCTGCGCTGAGACAATTGGTTGCTGCTATTGTCAGTCATCCGCTTTCAGCGGGGGAGGGGGAGCGCGGAGGGGCGTCTCGCGCCTCTGTGGCGCCGCCGGGTGGGCGCCGCGCGCGCTGCAGGAGGAGCCGGGGAGCCGCAGGTTCGATCCCGGGGCCGGGAAGAACCCGCCCCCACCCCCAGTGACACCGCAGGCCCCGCCCCTCCCATTGATAACTCTGAGGCCCCGCCCCCTCCCCATTGATAACGCCGGGTCCCCCCTCCCCATTGATAATGCCGATCCCCGCCCCTTGGCCCTTCATAAACTCCAGGCAGCACCCCGGCCCCATTGATAACTCCGAGGCCCATTCATGCCCTAATGGGGGTGGGGGGCACAGTCAGTGAACAGACAGACCCCAGGACGCAGCTGAACCTCGAAACAGATTTATTAACCAGGACAGGCTGGGGAGGGGGAGGGGCAGGACCGCCCCTCACCCCTCCGACTTGACCCTCTCCCCAAGGCCCCTGAACCCCCAATCTTCCCCAACCCCCCCCCCCCCGGGCTCAGCATCCAGGGCTGCCCCCCACCCATGCACAAGCTCCCCCCAAAAGGGGGCTGAAATTCCCCTGAAACGCAGAATTCTCCCCAAAACCCAGCTGGGGGGGTTACCCCTCAAAATGCAAAATATTCCCCTGAAATGGGGCTGGGATGGAAAAGCCTCCCCAAATGCAGAGGACTCCCCAAAAGGGGCTTGGGGGAGAGGGAGTAGCCCCCTGAAACTCCAAATGCCACCCTCAAAATGCACAGTGGCCCCCCAAAAAGTAAAATACCTCCCCAAAATGGGAGCGGGTGAATCCCCACCCCAACAGGCCTCAAACCTCCCTGCCCTCCCCCCACCCCCATTGTGCTCTTTCTCACAGGAGCATGTCTGTCTGTCTGTGGGTCTGTCCATGGGTCCGTCCTTGGGTCAGTGGGTTTCTCCGTGGGTCAGTGGGCCTGTCCGTGGGTCCATGGGATCGTCTATGGGTCCATCTGTGGGTCAGTGGGTTTCTCCGTGGGTCCATCTATGGGTCGGTGGGTCCATCTGTGGGCCAGTGAGTCTGTTCGTGGATCCCTGGATCTGTCTGTGGGTCCATCCATAGATCTGTGGGTTGGTCCATGGGTCTGTCTGTGGGTCCATCCGTGGGTCAGTGGGTCTGTCTGTGGCTCAGTGGGTCCATCCATGGGTCAGTGGGTCCGTCCACATGTTTGTCCATGGATCCATGGGTCTGTCTGTGGGTCCATCCATGGCTCAGTGGGTCCATCCATGGGTCCATGGGTCCGTCTGTGGGTCCATCTGTGGGTCAGTGGGTCTGTCTGTGGCTCAGTGGGTCCATCCATGGGTCCATGGGTCTGTCCGTGGGTCCAGCTATGGCTCAGTGGGTCCATCCATGGGTCAGTGGGTCTGTCCGTGGGTCTGCGGGTCCATTCACGCATCCGTGGGTCCATCCGTGTGCCCATCCATGGGTCAGTGGGTCCATCCATGGGTCCGTGGGTCCCTTCACGCGTCCACGGCTCCATCTGTGGTCCCACCTACGGCGCAGCGAGTCCATCCGCGGGTCCGTGGGTCCCTTCACGCATCCGTGGCTCCGTCCGCGGGCCCAGCGTGGGGCGGGGGGCGGCTCAGGGCCGCAGGGGGCGGCCGGCGGCGTTGCGGCGGCCGTGGGGGGTGGGCGCGCGGGGCGCCGGGTTGAGGGGGCAGTGGCGCAGCGTGTGGGCGGCGGCGGCGGTGGCCCCGCACAGCGGGCACACGTAGCGCCGCAGCACGGGGCAGGCGACGGCGCCGTCGGGGCCCCGCAGCGCGTGCGAGCCGTGCACCCGCCGCGACTCCCCGTTGCGCCGGCAGAAGCTGCAGCCCCTGGCGTCCCGCCGCCCGCCGCCCGCCGGCCACCTCCTCGGGGACGCCGCGGGGACCGCCGGTGGCGCCGTGGGGACCGCTGGTGGCGCCGTGGGCACCCTTGGTGGCACCTGGGGGACTGCCAGCATCGCTGATGGCCCTGCAGACATCCTCGGTGGCACCTTGAGGACCGTTGATGGCACCGTTGATGGCATGTCAGGCATCCTTGGGGACGCCGTGGGGACCGTCGATGGCACCGAAGGGACCACTGATGGCGCGTCAGACATCCTTGGTGGCACCTTGGGGACTGCCAACATTGCTGATGGCACACCAGGCATCCTTGGTGGCACCGTGGGGACCGCTGATGGCCCCGTGGATGTCCTCGGTGGCACCGTGGGGACCGTTGATGGCCCCATGGGGACCGCTGACGGCCCCGCGGACACCCTCGGTGGCACCGCGGGCCCCACCACCGGCCCCGCGGGACCCGCCGCCGGCGCGTCGGGCCCCCCCGCGTCCCCCCGTCCTGTCCCCGCGGCCGCCAGCTGGGCCACCAGGCGGGCCAGCCCCAGGTAGTCCCTCCAGCGGTCGAAGGGGCGGGGGGCACCCATGGGGGCCGGGGGGCGGGGGGGCGGCGGGGGGGGGAGGGCAGCTCCGCGCCCCCTTTATAGGGCGGCCCCGGCCCGGCCCGGCCCCGTCTGGCACCGTCTGGAGCCCGCGGGGTTGGGGCAGGGCCCCCGGACTCCCCCCCCCCGCAGGTGATATCGCGATGTGGGGGGGCGGCTATCGCGATAGGGAGGCATGATCCGCATGGAGAGCGCAGGGGGAGGGGGGGTTATCCCGATGGGGGGGGTATCGCGACAGGCGGCGCCGCGCAGAGGGTTTATCCGCCGCGGGGGGGGGGAGCTATCGCGACATAAAAGAACGAGACGCCGAGGCGAGGGCTCCCGGGAGCGAAGGGTTTATCGTGACAGAGGACGGAGGAACGGCCGCGGCTGCCGCCGCACCGCACACGGCGACGAGCACACACACAAGCCTTATATCGCGACAGAGCCGACAGGGGCGCCCCTCTCCCCCCCGCCCCCCGGCCCGGCGGAGGGGAGGGGGGCAAATAAATAGGGGAGGGGGAGGGATGTGCCGGGGGGGGGGGCAGGTGCCTGAGCGGCGTCGGGGCCCCGGGAAAGGGACCCAGGTGTCCGGGACCCTTTTTGCCCCCACCCCGCGGGGGGGGGGGGGGGGAGGCTGGGGGGCAATGGGGTTCCCCCCCCCCCGCTCTCTGCCCCATAGGGGGGGTCCAGGTCCCCCCAAAACCCACCCCGGGAGGAGGGTGCCCCCCCCCCTCAGCGAACCCCTATTTACAGTGACCGGGGGGGACTAACACCCCCCCCCAAAATAAGACCCCAAAATTGCCCCCCCCCCAAAGAGACCCTGCTTAGGGGGGACCCCGAAACCAGCTCAATGGGGGGGGCACTATGCCCTCCCCCCAAACCGCTACCGGGGGGGGCAGTTCTGACCCTTCCCCCCCCCCCCCGACCCCGGTCCAACCCCCAATTTGCCCCCCCCGCCCCAAAAATGTGGGTCTCGGAGCTGCCAGGAACGGGGGGGCCGGACCCCCCCCCCTTTTGCCCCCCCCCCGATAGCTGCCCGTGGCTCTAGTGAATTTGGCACTTGCACAAACGGGTTCGACCCCCCCCCCTCCCCCCCCCCAAAGGGACCCAGGCGTCCGAGCCGCCCTCCCCCTCCAAATGCCCCCCCCGCCCCACCGGCGCTGCCCTTAAAGGGGCCGCACCTTGGGGTGGGGGATTTCGGGGTGCCCCCCCCCTCCCCCAAACCTCCCCCCCCCCGGCCCCATCCTGGCTAAAAAAGACACAAACGAAGAATTTGGCACCAGAAACCCCCCCCCGCCCCCCCCCCCCGCGATAAACTACAGCAGCGAGAGTGGGGCCCCCCCGAAGCCCCCTTTTTTTGGGGGGGGGGGACTCCCCCCCCCCAGTGCAAGCTGCGCCCTGACTATTGCTTCCGTGCGGAAATGCTTCACATTGGAGATTTGCCCCCCCCGACCCCCCCCCCCCGCACCCCAAAACCCCCCCAAAACCTCCCCCATCTCCTGTCCCATCCCCCCCCCACACGTTGCAAAGTGCTACCGAGGTGGCCGCTGGGGGGCGCCCTAGGGTGGGGGGACCCCCCCGCACTGGGGTGCTTGGGTGGGGGGGGGGGTCCCCAAATGGGGGGGGGCCCTAGGGTGGGGGGGGTGCCCCGTGTGGGGGCGCTTGGATGGGGGGGGTCCCCTATATTAGGGGAGTGGGTGGCCTCCATAATGGGGGGGGCCCTAGGGTGGGGGGTAGCCCCCATAGTGGGGGGCCTTGGGGTCAGGGACCCCTGTTTAGAGCCTGGGGGGGGTCCCCAATATTGGGGGGGCCTGTGGGGGGGGGACCCCCACTGACACCTTGGGGCACCCCCCCACTGGGAGGAGACTGGGGGAGGGGGGGGGCTCAGAAAAGGTAATCTTCCCCCTGGATTTTTCCTATTAAAAACCTCTGAATTGGGCAAATACGGATAGATGGGGAGGGGTGAGGCGGGGGGGGGTCTCCCCGTGCCCCCCTCGGCACCCCAAGTCGTGGGCCGGGGGCAAATCCCAGCGGATACCCCCAGTCGGTGGCAATAACCCCCCCCCCCCAGGTCGGGGTAATGCCCCCTGGTGCCCATGGGATCCCCCCAGCCTGGGGTAACACCCCCCATCCGGATTAATACCCCTCATCCGGATTAACACCCCTCATCCGGATTAATACCCCTCATCCGGATTAACACCCCTCATCCGGATTAACACCCCCTATCCGGATTAATACCCCTCATCCGGATTAACACCCCTCATCCGGATTAACACCCCCCATCCGGATTAATACCCCCCCAGTGCCCATCAAATACCCCCAGCCGGAGGTAATACCCCCCCCCATCCAGAGTAATAACCCCCGGCACCTGTCAGCTACCCCAGGTCCTCGGCGATGCCACCCCAGCACCCATCGGCCGCCCTGGGGCACCGGAGCTGCGCCTTCAGACACCCAAGGGTCCTACGATGGTGCCACCATGCCCACGGGACACCCCAGGTGACGGGGCCATGCCCCTCGGCCACCTTGGGTGTCCAGGTGATGCCACCTCAGCACCCATCGGCCACCTTGGGGCACCGGAGCTGCGCCTTCAGACGCCCAAGGGTCCTATGATGGTGCCACCATGCCCCTTGGCCACCTTGGGTGTCCAGGTGATGCCATCTCAGCACCCACCAGCCACCCCAGGGCACCGGAGCCATGCCTTCAGACACCCAAGGGTCCTTTGGTGGTGCCACCATGACCGTTGGCCACCCTGGGTGATGGGGCCATGCCCCTCGGCCACCTTGGGCGCCCAGGTGATGCCACCCCAGCACCCATCGGCCACCCTGGGGCACCGGAGCTGTGTCTTTAGACACCCAAGGGTCCTTTGATGGTGCCACCATGCCCATGGGACACCCCAGGTGATGGGGCCATGCCCCTCGGCCACCTCGGGTGCCGGAGCGATGCCACCTCAGGGTCCCTCGGCCACCCCAGGCGCCGGAGCCGTGCCCGTTAAGCACCCAAGGGTCCTTCGGCGACGCCACCGTGCCCACGGGACACCCCAGGTGACGGGGCCACGCCGCCCCGGCGCCCATCGCATCCCCCCCAGGCGCCCGCGGGCCACCCCGGGCGCCGGAGCCGCGTCACCCCAGCACCCACCAGCCCCCCGCCCCGGCGCCCGCCGGCACCCCGGGCGCCGTCGCGGCCGGCCTTAGCCCACTTTGGGGGGGTTGGTGGCCCGCACGCCCTGCTCGTAGGTGACCCGCTGGCTGATGAGATACTGGGCGGCCTGCGTGGCGGCCGGCGGGCCCGTGATGGTCACTTTGCGGTTGCGGGTGCCGGGGATGAACTCGCCCTTCTTGGAGATCTGGATGCGGGCGCCCGTGAGCTCCTGGTACTCCACCAGTGTCTTGCCCCCCTTGCCCAGGATGGCGCCCACCAGGTTCTCCGGCACGGCGATCTCCACCAGCTCCTTGGCGCTCTCCACCAGCTTCTCGGGCGCCAAGAAGGAGCCGGCCACGAGGGGCGACGCCGTGCCCAGGTAGCCGTTGGCGGCGCCGGCGGCCAGCGAGCCCAGGGCGAAGGCGGGCGCCGAGGTGCCGGCGGCGGCAGCATCGTTCGCGTAGGAGGCCAGCAGGTTGGCGGCGGCGGCGGCCGCCGGGTTGGCGCCGGCCGCCACGGCCGCCAGCACACCCGAGGCGGCGGCCGAGTTGAGGCCCAGCCCCAGCGCCGCCGGGTTGTAGCCGTAGCCAGCCAAGGTGTTCAGGGCGGCGCTGATGGCCAGCAGGTCGCCACCCGAGAAGCTGGGCAGCGCGCCGGCGAAGGCGCCCACGCCGCCCAGCCCGGTGGGCCCCAGCAGCCCCGAGGCGGCGGCGGCGGCGGCGGCGGCGGCGGCCGTGGGCGGCAAGGCGTCCGTGGCGCTGGCGTAGGGCGAGCCGGTGGGGTTGGAGTTGGCCACGGGGCCGGCGACGTTGGCGTAGCTGATGTTGAGGCAGCTGCTGCTCTGCGGGTCCTCCTGGATCTTGTGCACGATGGTGTGCACGGCCTTGAGCACCTGCGCCGGCTCACCGCTCACCGTCACCACCCGCTCCTGCAGGTTGAGGCCCTCGGGCTTCTGGCTCAGCTGCACCCAGGCGCCCGACTGCTCCATGATGGCCTTCACGGTGGCCCCCCCCTTGCCGATGATGAGCCCCGCCGTGCTGTTGGGCACGATGAGCTTGGCCTGCGGGTGGGCGCCCGTTAGCGGGGGGGGGGGGGCGGGAGGCACGTGGGGCGGGGGGGCCGGGATGCTCCTGGGGACGGGGGTTAGGGGCTATGCGGATCTTGGGGGGGGGGTCCTGCGGGGCTGGGGGGGAGGGTTGGAGGTGCCCGTGGGGCTGGGGGGTCGCTGTTGGGCTGCAGGTCAGAGTTGGGGTCCCTGTGGGGCTCAGGGTCCCCGTGGGGATGGGGGTCCCTGTGGGGCTGGGGGTGAGGGCTGGGGATCCCCATGGGGCTGGGGGTTCCCGTGGGGCAGGGGGTGAGGGCTGGGGATCCCCATGGGGCTGAGGATCCCCGTGGGGATGGGGGTTCCCGTGGGGCAGGGGGTGAGGGCTGGGGTCCCCGTGGGGCTGGAGCCGGGGCCGGGTTTGGGGCCGGCGCGGCGGTTCAGCACCGCGGACAGCGGCAGCGGCCGCGCCGGGGGGCGGCGGCGGCACCGGGACGGGCCCGGGAATGGGGCTGGGAATGGGACCGGGAATGGGACCGGGAATGGGACCGGGAACGGCACCAGGACGGGGACCAACACCGGGAATGGAGCTGGGACCGGCACCGGCACCGGGAATGGGACCGGGAATGGGACCGGGAACGGCAAAAGGACGGGGACCAACACTGGGAATGGAGCTGGGACCGGGAACGGCACCAGGACGGGGACCAACACCGGGAATGGAGCTGGGACCGGCACCGGCACCGGGAATGGGACCGGGAATGGGACCGGGAACGGCAAAAGGACGGGGACCAACACTGGGAATGGAGCTGGGACCGGGAACGGCACCAGGACGGGGACCAACACCGGGAATGGAGCTGGGACCGGCACCGGCACCGGGAATGGGACCGGGAATGGCACCAGGACGGGGACCAACACTGGGAACGGAGCTGGGACCGGCACCAGCACCGGGAAGGGGAATGGCACCGGGAACAGGAACAGGACTGGCACAGGCACCGGGAACAGCCCTGGCTCTGGGAAAGGCCCCAGAACTGGCAGCGACACTGGGAACGGCCCCGGGAATGGGACTAGGACCGGGAATGGAGCTGTGCAAGGCTGGAGCAATGCACCACCCCGTGCAAAGCGCCATGCTGCAGCCATTCTGCAAAAGGTGCTGCCTCGTCCCAGCACCGTGCAGCGGCCTGGGGGGAGCGGGGCCGTCGTGCGAGGGGAGCGGGGCCGGCGCGCGCCCACCTGCTTGGCCCGGTCGGGGTTCATGGTGGTCTGCGGCTGGAGGACGCCGGCGGCCTCGGGCTTGGCGGCGGCCTGCGGGATCTCGCGCACCTTCTCGGCGATGAAGCTGTGCACGGCATTGAGGGCCTCGGCCGTGCCCTGCACCAGGCACACGCGCTCCGTGGTGCCTGCGGGCGAGAGCGGGCTCAGGCGCCGGGGTGGGCGCCGGGGGGGGGGGGGGGGGGGGGGGCAAAGCAGGCCACGCGCAAAGGCGTCGCGTGTGCAACGGGGGCCCGCGCGCGAAGGGTTTGTGCCGACGGGGCTGGGGTGCAAAAGGGAGCGCGTGCCGGGGGCGCCGGCGCTGGGGCTGCTCGTGCAAAGGCGCCCGTGCAAGGGCGGCCCCGTGCAGCGGTGCTCGTGCAAGGCGTGCCTGCGCGAGGGCTGCTCGCGCAAGGGCTGCTCGCCTAAGGGGGTGCAGCGCGAGGGAGGCCCGTGCGAGGGGGTGCTCACCCCGGGGGGGTGCTCGTGCAAAGGGTGCCCACGTGGGGACCCTTGTGCAAGGGCTTCTAGTGCAAGGGTGCTCATGCGGGGACCCTCGTGCAAGGACCCTCGTGCAAGGACCCTCGTGTGAGAGGTGCTTGTGCAAGGACCCTCGTGCAAGGGCCCTCGTGCAAGGATGATCATGCAAGAGGTGCTTGTGCAAGGACCCTCGTGCAAGGACCCTCATGCAAGAGGTGCTTGTGCAAGGACTCTCGTGCAAGGACCCTTGTGCAAGGACCCTCATGCGAGAGGTGCTTGTGCAAGGACCCTCGTGCAAGGACCCTTGTGCAAGGATGCTCATGTGAGAGGTGCTTGTGCAAGGATCCTCGTGCAAGGACCCTCGTGCAAGGATGCTCATGTGAGAGGTGCTTGTGCAAGGAGCCTCGTGCAAGGACCCTCGTGCAAGAAGTGCTTGTGCAAGGACCCTCGTGCAAGGACCCTCGTGCAAGGATGCTCATGCGAGAGGTGCTTGTGCAAGGACCCTCGTGCAAGGACCCTCGTGCGAGAGGTGCTCATGCGAGAGGTCCCCCCCATCCGAGGCCCCGCCCCCGCCTCAGTTTCCCGCCCCTCCCCCCACTGCCCCTTGGCAACGGCCCCGCCCCATTTCCCCTCCCCCCCGGGGACCTGCGGGCCCGTCGCCGTGGCAACCGCCCCCCTGGGCCCGTCGCCGTGGCGACAACCGCGGCCCCCTCTGTCCCCGCGGCAACGGAGGAGGCCTCGTCCCGGCGCCACGGCAACGACCCCGGCGACGGCCCCGGGCACCCCGGCAACGGCCCCGTCGCCCCGGCAACCACCTCCGTCGCCGTGGCAACGGCCCCATCGCGCCGGGTGTGCGTGTGTGCGTGTGTGTGTGTGTGTGTGGCACCGGTGCCGCGGCAGCGGCCCCCCCCCCGACACCGCGGCGGTGACCCCCGGACGCCTGGGTCCCCTCGGCGGGGCTGAGGGCGCCCCAATGCCGGGGCGCGACCCCGACACGCGGGGGGGCTCGCGCGCCGCTCGCACGAGCAAACGGGGCCTTGCACGACTGCACCGGTCATTGCACGAGCTGCCGGGCCCTCGCACCAGCACACCAGCCCTTGCACAAATGCACTGGGCTTTGCACGAGCGCACAGGTCGTTGCACGAGCGCACAGGCCCTTGCACGAGCACCCGGGCCCACGCACAAGCACGCAGCCCATTGCAGAGCCTGGGCCTTTGCACGGGCACTAAGACCCTTGCACAAGCACGCTGGGCTTTGCACGAGCACGCAGCCCATTGCACGAGCACACAGGCCCTTGCACAAGCACACGGCCAATTGCACAAGCACTAAGACCCTTGCACAAGCACACGGCCCGTTGCACGAGCACACAGGCCCTTGCACGAGAGCCTGGGCCCTTGCACAGGCACACAGGCCCTTGCACGAGCACGCAGCCCACTGCACGAGCACACAGGCCCTTGCACAAGTTTACCGGCCGTTGCACAAGCGCTGGGACCATTGCACGAGCACAAAGCCCATTGCATGAGAGCCTGGGCCCTTGCACAAGCACACAGGCCATTGCACAAGCACCGGGGCCATTGCACAAGCACTGGGGCCCTTGCACGAGCACACAGCCCATTGCACGAGAACCGAGACCATTGCATGAGCACCAGGGCCGTTGCATGAGCGCCAGGGCCCTTGCATGAGCACACAGGCCCTTGCACAAGCACACAGCCCATTGCACGAGCACCGAGACCATTGCATGAGCACCAGGGCCGTTGCATGAGCGCCAGGGCCCTTGCATGAGCACACAGGCCCCTGTACAAGCACACAGCCCATTGCACGAGCACCGAGGCCACTGCACGAGCACCGAGGCCACTGCACGAGCGCCAGGGCCATTGCACGAGCACCGGGGCCCTTGCACAAGCACACAGGCCCTTGCACGAGCACACAGCCCATTGCACGAGCGCCAGGGCCATTGCATGAGCACACAGCCCATTGCACAAGCACCGAGGCCGTTGCACAAGCGCCAGGGCCATTGCACGAGCACCAGGGCCCGGCCGGCACGGCAGCAGCGGCAGCGGCAGCGGGGCAGCCGCCGTGGGGCCCTCGCACGAGCGCGCGCGCGGGGGCCGCCCTGCCCGCGGCCCTTCCGGCCATTGAAGGCCTTTTCCTCCCGGCGGGCCCGGCCCTGCCGCCTTCCGGCTTCCTCCCTCCGGCGCTGCCCGGGGACCCAGGCGTCCGGCCGCCCCCCCGCCCCCCCCCCGGCCCCCGCGCGGGCCCAGGCGTCCGGGCCTGGCCAGGGCCCCAGTAAGCGGCTTAGCCCCCCCCCCGGCTTAGGGCTCCCCCTTCTCCCCCTTCTCCCCCCACTAAGCTCCCGGCTTGACCCAAAAACGGGCCCCAGTTGGGGGGGGGGGGAGGGACCCAGGCATCTGGGTGGTACCGGGGGGCTGGTGGGGGAGGGGTGAGGGGGACCCCCTCCCGTGTCCCCCCCCCGGCCCCCCCAATCGCCCCCTGTGGCCCTTTGCTTGGCCCCTTCCCTCCATCCCTCCCTCTCCCCCATCCTCCATCCCTCCCTCCCTCCCTCCCTCCTCCCTCCATCCCTCCCCCTCCCTCCTCCATCTCCCCCATCCCTCCTCCCTCCTTCCCCTCTCCCCGGGGGTATCCCTGGGGGGCACTGCACCCCCAGCCCCCATAGAGCCCATAGGTCCGTATAGATCCCCGTGGCCCCATAGATCCCCACAGATCCCGTAGCCCCCAGAGCTCTCCACAGACCCTGTAGCCCCCAGAGATCCCACAGACCCCTAGATCTCCACAGCCCCCCTAGATCCCATATCTCTCCAAAGCCCCAAAGATCCCCATAGACCCCCTAGATCTCCACAGCCCCCATGGATCCCTAGGCCCCCCCAGACCCCCAAAGTGCCCATAGACCCCATAGATCCTGTATCTCTCCAAAGCCCCATAGATCCCCACAGACCCCCTGGATCTCCACAGCCCCCCTAGATCCCATATCTCTCCAAAGCCCCAAAGATCCCCATAGACCCCCTAGATCTCCACAGCCCCCATGGATCCCCTAGGCCCCCCCAGACCCCCAAAGTGCCATAGACCCCATAGATCCTGTATCTCTCCAAAGCCCCATAGATCCCCATAGACCCCCTGGATCTCCATAGCCCCCATGGATCCACTAGACTCCCCAGACCTCCAAATGCCCATAGCTCCCCTAGATCGCAAAGGACCCCCTAGATCTCCACAGCCCCCCTAGATACCCTAGACCCCCCAGACCCCCAAAGTGCCATAGACCCCATAGATCCTGTATCTCTCCAAAGCCCCATAGATCCCCACAGACCCCCTGGATCTCCACAGCCCCCCTAGACCCCCCAGACCCCCATAGCCCCCCTAGATCCCCATGGACCCCCTAGATCTCCTAGACCCCCCAGACCCCCATAACCCCCCCAGACCCCCCAGACCCCCATAGCCCTGCTAGATCCCCAGGGACCCCCCGGACCCCAGCCCCCCCCCCCCCCCGGGGCGCCGGGCCGCACCGGGATAGAAGTCCTTGGACTTGGAGAGCTTGATGGTGGCGCCGGTCTCCTTCTGGAGCTGCACGATGGTCTGGCCGCCGCGGCCGATGATGGAGCCGGCGGCCGAGCTGGGGATGAGCACCTTGAGGAAGTACTCGCCCTCCTCTGGGGCGCAGCCCGTCAGCCGCGGGCCCAGGCGCCCGGGGGGCCCAGGCGGCCGGGGGGCCCAGGCGGCCGGGTCCCACCGCCGGCCCCCCCCCCCCCCCCGGGGTCGCGGAGCCGGGCGGATGGATCTCCATCCCCCCCAGACCCTCCGGGATCCCCCCCCCAATCCAGCCCCCCCCCCCCAGACTCCCCCCAAGTTAAGGGACCCCCCCCCTCAGTCCCCCTTGGACCTTCCCCGATCCAGGGACTCGCCGGGGAACCTCTGGACCTCCCAGGACCCCCCCAATCCGGGAACACCCCCCCCTCCCAGGGATCCCCATAGTCCCTCTGGGACCCCCCCCAGTCCAGGGACCCCGTCGGGGATCCCCAGGGAACCCCTGGGCCCCCCCCAGATCCCCTAATCCAGGGACTTCCCCAGTCCAGACCCCAACTAAGGCTCCCCCAACCCAGGGACCCCTCAGACCCCCCAGGGACCCCCCAAAACCAGGGAGCCCCCCCATGATCCCCTGGGACCTCCCTAAACTAGGGAGCCCCCCTAGTCCAGGGACCCCCCCCTAGACCTCAACTAGGGACCCTGCAGTCCAGGAACCCCCCAGGGACCCCCCCCAGGGATCCACCAAATCCAGAGACCCCCCCCAGACATGCCCGGGACCCCCCTAAACCAGGGGCCCCCCCCGACCTCCACTAGGGACCCCCCCCAAATCCAGGGACCCCTGTAAGGATCTCACAATCCGGGGATCCCCCTAGGGATCCTCCAAATCCAGGGATCCCCCCCCCGACTCCCCCAGGATCCCCCCAAGTCCAGGCCCCCCCCCCCGGGACCCCAGCCGCAATGCATTGTGGGAAATTCCCCCTTTCCCCCCCTTGCCCGGGGATGGAGATGCCCCCCCCCCTTCGGATGCTGCCGCAAAGGCTGATGGGAATTTCCCTCAGCATCATGCTCCCGGGGCATTGTGGGATAGCTGCGCCCCCCCCCCCCCGGCTGGCCCCGACCCCCCCATGTCCCCCCTGTGTCCCCAATGTTCCCCCCCCTGCAACGTCCCTCGATTGGGCCCCGGTGGGGGGGGGGGGCTGGGACCCACGGGCAAATGTTGGGGGGGGGGACGAGGGGGACACGGAGAAATGGGGGGGACACTTGGGACACGGGGGGGATGTGGGGGGACACTGGGGACGTGGAGAAATGGGGGGACACTGGGGACACGGGGGACGTGGGGGGGACGTGGGAGGACATGGGGGGGACATGGGGGCACAAGAGGGATATGGGGACATGGGGCACAAAGGGACATTTTGGGGACATGGGGGGACCTGGGGGGACATGGGGGACACGGAGGAATGGGGGGACAGGAGGGACACAGGGGGACATGGGGGGGACGTGGGGGGACAGAGGGGATGGGGAGCACCATGGGGACGGGGGGGGACATTAGGGACACGGCCTGGCCTTTCTCCCCCCCACCCCCGCGGTTACCGGGGCTGGGGCTCCCGGTGCTGCCGGTGCCCCCCGGTGTGTCCCCCCCACCGTGTCCCCGGTGTCCCCGGTGTCGTCCCCCCCCAGGAGACCAGGCAGGGAGGGGACAAGGTCAGGGGAACTGGGGCCGGGGGGGGGAACCGGGGGGGTCCGGGGCTGGGTACCGGGATGGGGGGGGCCGAGAGCAGGTACCGGGATGGGGGGGAGCCGGTACCGGGATGGGGGGGTCGGGAGCGGGATGGAGGGGATTGGGACCGGGAGGGGAGGGTTGGGAGCAGGTACCGGGGGGGGGTCGGGAGCGGGATGGGGGGGTCGGGAACGGGTACCGGGGGGGGGTCGGGAGCGGGATGGGGGGGGTCGGGAACGGGTACCGGGGATGGAGGGGGCGGTTTTAGGGCCGGGACCGGGGGATGGGGGGAGGCCGGGGCTGGACCGGGGCCGGTACCGGGGACTGGGGGGGGCCCGATGATGGTACCGGGATGCGGGGATGGAGCAGGGTCGGGCCTGGGGATGCGGGGGGGGGCCCGGGGATGGCACCGGGGGTGATACCGGGCACCGGGACCGGTAGGAGGATCCGGCGGGGGTGTGTGGGGGGGTCACACCAGGGCCGGTACCGGGTAGAGGGATGCGGGGGGGGGGGAACGGGGCTGGTACTGGTGATGCGGGGGGGGATCGGTATGGGGGATGCAGGGGGGGGGGACCGGAGCCGGTACCGGGAATGCAGGGATGCACCGGGGCTGGGTAGAGGGATGCGGCGGCGGGGAGGGGGGGGAAGGACCGGTACCGGGGATGCGGGGAGCGGGAGGGGGGCCGGTGCCGTGGCGGGGGGGTGCCGGGAGCAGCTGCAGGGGAGCGGGGATGACACGGCGGGGGCGGAGCGGGGCGGGGGCCGGTGCCGGTACGGGGGGGGGGGGGAGGCCGGTGGCGGGGGGGGGGGCGCGCTCACCGCCGGTGTTGGAGCGCTTGGTGCTGGAGGCCTCGGGGGGGGTCTCGAGCGGGCGCTTGCGGGAGTCGGGCGGGTCGGGGTCCATGTGCGGCGGCGGCGGCGGCGGCGGCGCCGGGAAGGGGCCGTTGTGCTGCACCGAGCCGCCTGCCATCGCCGGGGCGGCGGGCGGAGGGGGGGGGGGGGGCGCGCGCGGGGGGGCGGGGCCTGCCGGGGCGGGGCGCCGGGGGCGGGGCTACACCGGGCCGCCTGCCATCGCCGGGGCGGCGGGCGGGGGGGCGGGGCCTGCCGGGGCGGGGCGCGGGGCTGCACCCAACCGCCTGTCATCGCTGGGGGGCGGGGCCTGCTGGGGCGGGGCGGGGCCAAGACCCCCGGGGGCTGCAGCCTGCCATTGTCCATGGGGGGCAGGGGCGGGGCTGAGGCACCAGAGGGCGGGGTGGGGCGGGGCCAAGGCCCAGGGGGCTGCACCGAGCTATCTGTCATCACTGGGGGGCGGGGCTTTCCGGGGGCGGGGCTGCCAGGAGGCACTGAGCTGCCTGCTACTGCTGGGGGGCGGGGCCTGGTGGGACAGGGGGCGGGGCTGCATCCCATAGGGGCGGGGCCGTTGTGCTGCACAGAGCCACCTGCCGTCTTTGGGTGGGGCTGAGGGGGCGGGGCCAGAGGAATCAGGGGGTGGGGTCTGAGCTCTTGGGGGCGGGGCTGCATGGAGCCACCTGTCATTGCCTGGTGGGCGGGGCCTGCTGGGGCGGGGCCCTTGTGCTGCACCAGCCACCTGCTGTCACTGGGTGGGGGGCGGGGCCTGGGCTGGGGGCGGGGCTTGGAGGTCCCTGTGGGGGGGCTTCCCTGGGAGGGGGGAGGGATCCCCCAAGGGATCCCCAGGGCTCAGGGCAGGGGGGGGGGACCCCTGGGATCCACTGCAGAGAGGCAGGGATCCGGGTGGGGATCCCCTGGGGATGGAGCTGGGAACGGCAGAGATCTCTTAAAGGGCAGGGATCCACCAGGGCACAAAGGATCTGCCAGGGAGGGATCTACTGGGGCAGGCAGGGCTTCCCCAGCTGCCTTCCCTCCCTCCCTCCCTCTTTCCCTCTCTCCCTTCCCCCCCCCCCAGCTCCAGCCGGTACCAGGCCACAGCCAAAGGGGCCCAGGTGTCCGGGGCTGCCCTCTCCCTCCCCCCGCCGGGGGCTGGCCCGGACGCCTGATTCTCCTGGAGCGGGGCAGGAAGGCAGGAAGCTCCAGCCTTGGAGCAGCTTCCTGCCGGGGGCCTCGGAGGGGGGGGGGACCCGGACGCCTGGGTCCCCTGGAGGGCGGGGGGGGAGGGGGGCTATGGTGAGAGCAGCAGCCCGGACGCCTGGGTCCCTCCAGGCCTTTGTTTGCCCACCCAGCTGCGGCCGCCCCGGACGCCTGGGTCCCTTGGGCTGGGCCCCTCCCTCTCCCCGGGGCGGGGGGGGGCCTCCTGCCCTCTCCATCTGTGCCTGCCTCCCTCCCTCCATTCATCCGCCTGGCCTCCATCTGGCCCTGCCTCCCTCCCTCCACCCCCCCTCCCTCCCTCCTCCCTTTCTCCATCCCTCCATCCCTCCCCCCTCCCTCCTATCCTCCCTCCCTCCATCCTCCCTTTCTGCATCCCTCCTCCTCCCTCCCTCCATCCTCCCTCCCGTCTCTTTCTCTGCCTAAGTGTCCATCCCTCCCTCCCTCCGTCCCCCAGCCCCTACATCTCTCCCTCTCTCCATCCGTCTCTCCCTCTCTCCATCCATCTCTCCCTCTCTCCATCTGTCCCAATTCTCATCTGCTTCTTCTCCCTCCCTCTGCCCCATCCTTCCCTCCATCCCCCATCCATCCCTCTACGCTTTCATCTTTCCCCATCCCTCCATCTCCCCCCTCCGCTCCTCCCTCAGTGGGGCCTAGTGTTGATGGGGGGCCCGGTGCTCCCGGGGGGCCCTAGGTGGTTCCCCGGGGCCCAGTCCTGTTTGGGCCCCCCCCCGAGGGGGTCCCGGCCCCCCCCCGGCCCCTGCGGGTGACCCCGCCCGGCCTCAGCGCCGTTAAATCCCGGCTGAGGCCGCACAAACTCATCGCACAGACGAGGCCTCCCGCCAAGCGGCCAATCCCTGGGGGGGGGGGGGGCGGGCCCGCGCACTCCAGCTCAGGCCAATCAGAAATGAGTGCTGAGGGCAGTGGCCAATCGGAGTGCATGGAGGAAGGGCCCAGGGTTGATAGGCGGGAATCTTAGCCAATAAAGTTTTTGGTTGTTGAGCGCCAGGGTTTGCCGGCGGGAGATTCTGAAGGAGGTGTGGCAGCCTGGAGTGAGAGCCAATCAGACCCAACGTTGGGGTTTGATCGGCGTTCCACCTGACCAATAGCATTCCGCGATGCCGCCGAAAGGCTTTCTGGGAGCTACAGCGAGTCGGTAGAAGAAGGCGGAGTCTCGGTGCAGGGCCATGAAGATGGGCGGGGCGCCGTTTGGATGGACATCCGCTCTAGCCAACCAGCTCGGTGGGCGGGCGGAGGGACGCGGACTGCCGCCAATGAGAGGCCGCGGCGCCGTTGACAGCCAGGAGCGCGGGCGAATGGGCGCGGGGTCCGCGGAGCCGCGGGCCCAATGGCGGCGGAGGGCGGGGCCTCCGGCGGAGAGGCAGCGCTCGGAGCCAATGAGCTGGGCGCGACGCGTGAGTGGCGGGGGGCCGGCCCAATAGGGGCGTGTCGGGGGCGGCGCGGCGGAGTGAGGCGCCATGTCGCGGCGGCGGTGGCGGGGCCCGCAGAGCGCGGAGGGCAGCGGCCGCGGGGGGGAGATGGGGAAGATGGCGGCGGGCGGCGGCGGTGGGGGCGGCTCGGGCCGCTACTACGGTGGGGGCGGCGAGGGCGGCCGCGCCCCCAAGCGCCAGAAGACGGAGAACGCGGAGCCGCCGCCGCACGGGCCCGGCGGGCCGGGGGGGGCTGGCGGCGGGCCCGGCGCCGCCGGAGCGGTGAGCGCGGTCGGGGGGGAGCACGGGGGGGAGCACGGGGCCTGAGGGGACCGTCATGGTGGGACCGGGGGGGGCGGGGCTGGGCCATGTGGGGGGGCAGGGCAGGGCCTCGGGTGGGGGGTAAGAATGGGGGGCGGGATGGGGCTGGAGGGGGGTAAGAAGGGGCCGGAGGGGGGTAAGAATAGGGGGTGGGATGGGGCTTGAGGGGAGTAAGAAAGGGCTGGAGGGGGCTACAAATTGGGGGCAGGATGGGGCCTGAGGGGGGTAAGATAAGGCCTGAGAGGGGGTAAAATGGGGGGCAAGATGGGGCCGGAGAGGGATAAGAATGAGGGGCAGGATGGGGCCTGAGAGGGGTAAGAAAGGGCCGGAGGGGGGTAAGAATAGGGGGCAGGATGGGGCCTGAGAGGAGTAAGAAAAGGCCTGAGGGGGTTAAGATAGGGCCTGAGGAGAGGTGAAATGAGGGGGCCAGGATGGGGCCTGAGGGGGGTAAGATGGGGCCTGAGCAGGGTAAGAATGGGGGCAAGATGGGGCCTGAGAGGGGTAAGATAGGGCCTGAGGGAGGGGGTAAAATAGGGGGCAAGGTGGGGCCTGAGGGAGGTAAGAATGGGGAGCAGGATGGGGCCTGAGGGGGGCAAACAGGAAGGCAGGAGGAGGCCTGGAGAGAGGGGACGAGATGGGACTTGAAGGGTGTAAGAGCAGGGGACAAGGGACACCAGATAGACCAAGCCCTTGGAGGGGCTTGGGGTCCTCGGGGGGGACCACAGGGTTTGTCTGGGGCACGAAAGGCTTGGTCAGGTTGGGGAGGGGGCTCAGGACCCTCAGGGAGGGGGAGAATAGGTTTTAGGGGGGGCAAAGCCAGGCCCCGAGGGGAGAGGTGTGTTTGGGAGGCGATGGAGTTGGAAAGGCGCTGGGCTGCCTGCCCAGGCAGCACATGAGAGGTTCGAATTCATCCTCTCATTCGTGGTGACCGGGACGTTCAGCGGGTTTTTGTGGGCCGCGCCATGGACACGTGTAACTTGGGGTGAATAAAGAGACCTCAGCAGCTCTCGGTGGGCTGTTTTTGGCCGGGGCGCGGACGCCGTATCAGAACAAGCCCTTCTCGCCCGCAGGAGAACTACGACGATCCCCACAAGACGCCTGCTTCCCCGGTGGTTCACATCCGGGGCTGATTGACGGCGTGGTGGAGGCCGATCTCGTGGAGGCTCTCCAGGAATTTGGCCCGATCAGGTGAGGAAACGCATTCGGCGGGCGGGAAGCTCGGCTGCGCGTGTCGGCGGTCGCTGGCGCAGCGCGCTGAGCGAGCCGTTCCCCGCCCTAGTTACGTGGTGGTGATGCCCAAGAAGAGACAGGCCCTGGTGGAGTTTGAGGATATTCTCGGCGCCTGCAACGCTGTGAACTATGCAGCGGACAACCAGATCTACATTGCCGGGCACCCCGCCTTCGTTAACTACTCCACCAGCCAGAAGATATCCCGTCCCGGCGACACGGATGACTCCAGGGGTGTCAACAACGTTCTGCTCTTCACCATCCTCAACCCTATCTACTCGATCACGACGGTGGGTGAAGCGGCTGGGACAGGGTTCGCTGGGCGCTGTAGGGACAAGAGCAGTGTAAGAGGGAGCGGGTGGCTGTTGGCGTCGTAGTGTACGTGGGAAGAGCTTGTCCCGATAACGGGGTGTTTTAACCCAGGGGTGTTTTAACCCAGGGCTGTTTGAGGTGTGGCCTCCTGGTGGAGTCTTACCCGCATTTAAGTCTCCTCCGGGCCTGTTGGTGGTCTCGGCTCTGCTCCTCCGGTTTCAGAGATGGTGTTTGTGCAGCCAGGCAGGGGATCTTCCTCCCTAGTCCTAGGACCTGTTGCTTTGCGGGTGGTTTGTGCCTCGCGTGGTGCCCGGGATGGTGAAATCCGGCTGTACCGCTCAAGCGGATACAGCCGCGGTCTGCCATGGACGACTGTTGTGTCGGTGGGCCCGGCCGCGCGTCGGCCGGGTTCCTCGCGTCACCTCGCCTCTCTCCTGTCCCGCAGGACGTGCTCTATACCATCTGCAACCCCTGCGGCCCCGTGCAGAGGATCGTGATCTTCCGGAAAAACGGCGTCCAGGCCATGGTGGAATATCCTTTCGTGCCCTGCGAGGCGCTCGGGGCTCCTCCGTTCTTCGTTGGTGTTGCACGTCTCCGTGTCCGAGCCTGTGTGTCGGACCTGAGCGGTGCTGGGCATGCGGGCTGCGGTAGCGTGGCCTCGTCTCCGGCGTGTCCCGCTCAGGGCGATGCCTCCGGTGAGGAGGGAGCTGCAGGCGGGACCTGGACTCGCCCCTCGTCCAGGGAGTCCCGAATTGGCCGTTCTCCCTGGGTCCGGGATCGACTCGCGGGATGGGCGAAGCCGTCGCTTACGCAGCGCTTCCGACTGCGACGCCGAGCCGGCGGCCAGAGCAAACCCCTCCTGCCTGCGTAGCCTGGTCGGGTTGATCCTGCCGCTCCCAGACGGAGAAACCCATGCGAAAAAAACGCCTCGTTCCCTGAATTTCCTTAACGCTGCAAACATTCGACTCGGTGCAGAGCGCGCAGCGAGCCAAGGCGTCCCTCAACGGGGCTGACATTTACTCCGGGTGCTGCACTCTGAAGATCGAATACGCCAAGGTAAGCGTCCCTGCGAGCTCGGGTAGGGACACGGTGCCCGTGTCGCGCGCGGGCCTCGGACGAGCCCAGGTGTCGCAGGTAATGGGAGCAGCGTAATTAGAGCTAATTAGACCTCTTTTAAAAAGGGCTCATTTTAAAAAAGGAGATCCTTTCCTATTGCTTTGTCAACAGCAGCCTGGAGCGGAGCGGAGATAGTCCCTGCTTTTTGGGTGGGTAGTTGAGCACAGTTACGCACTTGTCGCTGGCCGAAAGACCCGAACAGTTGGTGGAAAAGCTCATTTTTCACTCAGCTTTACCTTTGCGCCCCCCTTCTCGCTGCCGTTGTGCGCAGCCTTGCGTCGCGAAGCTGGAGAGCGAGCTGGGATCCCTTGTGAGAGCAGTTGGATGAGGGTTTGGGGAGAGTCAGATCACTTGTGCAGGCTCGCGCCGCCGCTGTAACTGCTACTTTCTGCAAGGAATTGCTCACCCGGAGGCTGGCGGTCGGTCGAGGGATCCTTTGAGGCTGTGAAAGGTCCGACGGAACAGTAAATACCTCCGGTTTCCGACCGCTCTCGCCTTGGTTTCTCGCGGGCTGAAGCTGGTCTCGCGCTGATCGCGCGCGTGTGCGTCTCTTTGCAGCCCACGCGCCTGAACGTGTTCAAGAACGACCAGGACACCTGGGATTACACAAACCCCAATCTCAGCGGACAAGGTAATCTCCGCTGAACTGCTTTGTAACTACACACAAACCCGCTGCCAGTTGACTAGGGCACCTCATATATCGATCCACGTTATGTAATGCCATTGGCCTGCCGTTGCCTGCAGTCAGAGCCGGGGGAGGCCGGTGCACGCCGGGGCGAGAGGCGCGGAGTGTGGAGGGGGGGGAATTAACTTGCAAATCGAGCGGTGATCGCTAGGGATTTCTCTTGGTGGCTTGTACTGCGCATTTACTGTCGGGGGGGGGGGCCTCAGTCAGGTGCTGGGAGCGAAGGAGATTCTCTGCACGAGCGATTTACTTATTTATTTTTGAGGAGTCTCTGGTGGTTTTGGGGGGGAAGTGCCATTGCTTTCTCGTGTGGGGGCCGCACAGCCCGCCCCGCTGCCGGCTCTTTGTGGGCCTCATCTGCAGAACCGGAGCTGGTTTACCAAAACGGGGCTCTTGGCTGTGTCGCCTTCCTTGAGCTGCTACAGCTGCAGGGCGAGTTGGAAGCGAACCTGGCCTGGCAAGGGGAGGCACCGGGCTTAGGAACACGCGTGCGTGTAAAACCGGAAGGGAAACGCCAATTCCCTTAAGTTTAAAAGGGGAAAAAAGTTGCCAACCCCCCCCCCCCCCCCCCGTGCTCCCACCTGTGAGCATTCCCGGGATTGGATGTCTTCCTCTCTCAAATTGGGTGTCGAGAGTTAGTTGCCCAGAGAACTGGCGCGACCGCTCCCCATGATGCGCGGTGCTTCTGTGGAAGCCGCAGCGCCGGGCTGCGCGGGGTTAGCCAGAGCTCGCGCTTTGGGCCTCGAAACTTGGGCGCGCCGAGCCGGAGGAGCGCCGTAGTGGCCGCCGGCGCCGAGCTCTGTCGGGGCAGCGTTTCCCCGTCGGCAGGGCCAGCTGCATCGGCGATGTTTTGCCGTGTTTAAGGAACGGTACCGATCTGCTTGGCAGCACTTGTCGCGCTTCATATTTTAAAGCCGGGGTGTCAGCTCGGAGCGGCCTCGATCGACCCCCACGGGTCGGAGGGCGGCTCCGGCGCTCAAAACGGGAATTAGGGAGGGGGGTGCGGGGAGGGAGATCGCTGGGGTCCCGCCGAGGAATCTGTCGCCTTCCCGAAGCGGGGAGCCGGCCTGTCCTCTGCCACACTGCACTCGCTTCCAGAGGCTGCTGCTGATCCCCGCGAGCCGGGAGCTGCGGCTCGGGTGCAGTGTGTCGGGCGCTGCCGAGCGGTCGCTGCCGGGCCGCTCCGCAGGCGCCGTCTGGTGGACACCCCTGCTTTTAAAAGATGAAAAGCCGTTAACGTGCTGAAGCAAGCAATGGCATTACATGACTTAACAAAAACAGAGACAAATCTCTCCTCCAAGGCACATACCTAGAAGATGTGCAGAGCTGCAGGGGCTAGTTGCATTTATTTAGATGCATCTCGGCTTGCCCGACACGAGGCTGGGCGTCGGGGCGGGGAGGGGTGCAGTAACGTGGCCTTTCCCAGCTCTGAGCGGTTATTGCACATAACCCCGGGGACCGTACTACAGCGGAAGTCCCGAATTGGCCGTGACCTGCCTCTGCACATTCCTCACACCACACAGTGTAGAAACCTTACTAGCTCTTCCTGGAGAAAACACGCAGCATCCAGAAACAAGCAGCAGCTTGAGCTCATTACATCAAGAACACAACACCGTGGTCCAAGGACTATCTGCAGCACAGAGAGAGAGAGAGAAAGAGGCGCAGCATGCCACAGCAGACATTACTTTTACTTACCAAAACCAAACAAAGTGAACCCAAGAATGTACACAGAACTAGAAAACACAGACCCGAGGGTCCTCAAAACAAGCCCAGCAGCGCTCTTATCGGAGAACGGAGTAGATCTGAGGCCCTCCAAGACATAGGATTGCTCTCAGCACGGTTTGGTTTGGGAGGGCAGTTCCTTTGCTTATACTTTTTCTCCTGCCGTCCTCAACTGCCACCATTATCAGCGCCAAGCGGAGAAAAAAACCAAACAAAACCCCAAAGGCACACAGATCCCTAAGAGGCTGTAGCTGGGGCGTGCAGTCTGGCACACGCACGCGTTCGGGGCCACTTGAGCCGAGACACATTTCCATTACAGAGGAGACACGCACACTGGAAAGAACTACACAGAGCCAGAAGCACCATTTTGTTACAGCACAACACAAATTCAGGAGGTGAAACACGGAGGAACACTCTCATTTATCACACCTTTATGTCCTCTGTCTTGGTATCTTCTGAGGACAAAACATCTGTGAGACCTTTTTAAAGATTTTACTTTTTTTTTTTTTTTTTTAAAGAAAAATTGTAGCGGTTTTGTGCCTTTGACCTGTATTTATGACTCTGAAACCATGTGATGCAGGGTCGCAGTGTATGTTTGATGGGACGCCATCTTTCAGAACTGTGCTAACTCACTCTTGAAGCGTCCAATGGTAAGAGAAATACAGAATTTTTATATGACAATGGACATTGTACTTTGTACTCCCGCTGTAAGTAGCCCTTTTCAATCTTTGTAATGACTCGGAATAAACCTGTACGAAACACGGTCGTTTAAAGGGAAGAACGGAGCAATTGTACGGTGACATGAACGTGTTATGCCTTGTACGTGATGGCTCGTTTTAACCTATTACTGCTGTTGCTTTGCTGCCGTGCCTGTATCAGTCTCACTCCTCTCCCTGTGTCAGAGCGGGGAGGTGTCTTGCCACTTTTTTTTTCCTTTTTTTGTATTTTTATTTCCTTCTTTTTATTGCTCTCTAGAACCTAGCAGGGGCACGGAGTGGGGCACTCCTTTATTTTATTTATTTTCCCCCCCCCTCGCCCTTGTCGTCAAAGCTCCCTCGTAGGCAGCTCGGGGAAGGGCCCGGCGCTTTGCGGGGGGCGGCGCGAGCAGCCCCTTTTCCCGGGGCTCCGGCCGCCTCCCGTGGCGCCGGACCACGCGGGTGAGGAGAGAGACGCGGGAGGGAGGCGGGAAGGGGGGTGGGGGTCGGACCGGGCGATCGGATCCGCAGTGGCAGCTTGGAGCGACGCTGCTGGCTCCGGTTTCCGCTCTAGACCGGGCTTCCCCGGCCCCGGGGGAAGAAGGGAGCATCCCGGTTCCCCGCTCGGAGGCGATGAGGGCGGCCCGGGCTGGCTCCGGGGACGGGGGAGAGCCGAGGACGTCCCGCGGGAGCGCGGGGCGCCCTCCGTCCCTCCCTCCCTCCCCGGCGCCGGCCCCGCAGGGGTTTCGTGGCCGAAGGGGGGGCCGGGAGCCCCCGCTTAAGCCTCACGGTTCAGGCTTAGGTGGTGGTTTAAGCGTTAGGGGCCTCGGAGGAGCCCGGCGCGAAGCCTTGGGTGCGTTTTTCTCCCCCCCGATGCCGGTTGTAACCTGTGCTTCCGCCCGCAGGCGACCCCGGCGGCAACCCCAACAAGCGCCAGAGGCAGCCCCCGCTGCTCGGAGACCACCCCGCGGAGTACGGTAGGGCCCTGCCTCGCGCCGGGGCGGCACGGCACGGCACGGGCGCCTTTTTCGGGGAGGGTCTCCAACCCCTTTTCCCCCTCTGCCCCCTCAGGAGGACCCCACGGCGGATACCACGGGCACTACCACGACGAGGGCTACGGCCCGCCGCCGCCGCACTACGAAGGGAGACGGATGGGCCCTCCGGTCGGGGGGCACCGCCGGGGGCCGAGCCGCTACGGCCCCCAGTACGGGCACCCGCCTCCGCCGCCGCCGCCCCCGGAGTACGGCCCCCACGCCGACAGCCCCGTCCTCATGGTGTACGGCTTAGACCAGTCCAAGATGAACTGCGACCGGGTCTTCAACATTTTCTGCCTCTACGGAAACGTGGAGAAGGTAAGTGGAAACCGTGGCGGCTTCCCGAAGGCCGAGGTGACGCCTCCGAGGGGGGTCCGGGCGCGAGCGGTGCAGCAGAGGCCGCGCTGCTGGATGCCACCGAGCTTTCGGGTCTGTGGAGGCAGCGGGCAGCTCTTGAGATGGTTGTCCGTCCACAAAGGATTGCGTGGGTGGCCTTGAGGGAACATCGCTCTTGAGACCTCAGGCCAGGTGGAGTGCGGGAGCCAGCGAGGACCTTGGTTTGGTTTGGGAGCCGGCAAAGACCTTGGTGGTTTGGTTTGGGAGCTGGCAAGGACCTTGGTTTGGACGGAGGAGGTCGGGCCCAACTTCTCCCAAGTGAAGGAGTTATCTAGAAGGACCTGGAAGCTCCGGTGTCTCCGCGCTGACCGTGGTGCTTCGCTTCTAGGTGAAGTTCATGAAGAGCAAGCCGGGAGCAGCCATGGTGGAGATGGCGGATGGCTACGCCGTGGACCGGGCCATCACCCACCTCAACAACAACTTCATGTTCGGGCAGAAGCTGAACGTCTGGTAGGTCGTCGTGGCGGCGGCTCGCGGGAGGGCTGTGCTGCGGTGGAAAGCGCCGCCTGCCGTGCCGTGCCAAGCCGAGCCGTGCCAAGCCTCCGCGCCTCTCTCCGCAGCGTCTCCAAGCAGCAGGCCATCATGCCCGGGCAGTCGTACGGGCTTGAGGACGGCTCCTGCAGCTACAAGGACTTCAGCGGCTCGCGCAACAACCGCTTCTCCACCCCTGAGCAGGCGGCCAAGAACAGGATCCAGCACCCCAGCAACGTGCTCCACTTCTTCAACGCTCCCCTGGAAGTGACGGAAGACAACTTCTACGAGGTAGGCGCTGCGACTCGGGCCTGGAGGGCAGCTCCTGCCTTGGGCTTCGCTTCCTCCTCCTCCTCTTCCTCCTCACTGCGGGCTTCAGCTCTGCCCCGAGGCTCTGGACCAAACCCTGAGCTCACATGGGAGCCCGTCTCCAGCTGGAGAAGAGGGAAAGGGGCTGTTTTCCCTCGTGCTGCCCTTGCTCTTGGAAGAGGTTGTAATTTCGGGAGGGGGGAGAGACGAGCTTGGTGCGCAGGAGCAGGCAGCAGCGGCATTTGCGCCAGCCCCGGGGCGATTCTGGCTGAACAGATCCCTTCCCCCCCCACCCAAACCCTCTCCCTGCTCCCCTCAGATCTGCGACGAGCTGGGCGTGAAGCGGCCGTCTTCGGTCAAGGTGTTTTCGGGCAAAAGTAAGTAGCTTTGGGCAGGGAGCCGCCTTGCGAGAGGCGCCGCGAAGGCGACAGGCCGCGTGCGCCCCGCTGCTCCCTGCCCCGGGGCCGGGGGCGCGAGCGGGAGGGCAGGGCGGCAAGGGCGCGCGCAGCCGTCGGGCTGAGGAAGGCTCACGCCTCCGCAGGCGAGCGCAGCTCCTCCGGCTTGCTCGAGTGGGAGTCCAAGAGCGACGCGCTGGAGACGCTCGGCTTCCTCAACCACTACCAGATGAAGAACCCAAGTAAGTGGGGCTGAAGCGGGGCGGGGAGGGAGCCCCTGCGTCCCGGGGGGATGCAGCATTGCCCGTTTTGCCGGGGAAAGATACTAACGCGGTTCCCTGCTGACCCTGACGCTGTCAGGATCCATCAACATCCTGCTCCGGGCTGGCTTCCCGGCTCCGGATTAACCCCCCCCCACAAACGACAGCTCTTAAATCCCCTCCAGACCTAAAAAAAAACCCTCATAAATCCCCCAAGGGGAAGTTGCTGCCTCCGCTAAGGGCTGTGTCTGTTCTCCCCTAGATGGGCCGTACCCGTACACGCTGAAGCTCTGCTTCTCCACCGCTCAGCACGCCTCGTAAGCGGCGCCGGAGCCGGCCCGCCGGCCCCCGCGCTCCCCTGGGGCTCGCCACCGCTCCTCTATTCCTTTTTTTTTTTTTTAACGCTCGAGTTTAGTAGAGGCTGCCTGTAGCGGAGGCGCGGGGAGAGGCCGAGGCGGCTCCCGGATAACCTTCGATTTTTAAAGAGAAAAATGATTGTACATGTGATTTGTTTCCCGTTCCTTTGTGCTGCCTGTGCTGTCGGCACCTTTCAATAAAACAGTTTGGAAAACAAAACCCCGTGCGCTGGCGCTCAGAGGTGGGATCCTGAAAAGCTCCTGCGTCCGACAGGGCCAGGGAGGGGTGGCTGCAGCCCTGGCGCGTGAGGAAGGTTTGCTGTGGCCCCCTGTGCCTCGTGGGGAAGGTTATTTTGGGGTGAAATGCTGGGATAATGGCTCAATGTGCCACAGGGCTGGTTCCTGGGGTGCTAGTCCCTCGGGGTGGATGTTTTGGGGTGGGTTTGAGGGGGGGATTTGCAGTGGGTGGGGTGGGAAACCTGTGGAGGGGGTTTCCTTGTTAATCAGCTCCAGGGAATTATAATACTCTGCTCCCCGGAGGGGCTGGAGGCAACTCGGGCTCCCCCGGGGGGTACCAGGACCGGGGGGCAGCGGAGGGTTTGGGGTCTCCCACATGGCCGCTCCCTGTGCCTCGGTAAGGGAGCCACTTCCGCCTCGGTAAGGGGGTGGAGGAATCTACTTCCGCTTCTGTAGCAGGATACTTCCGCCTCGATAGGACACCGTTACCTCGGTAGGGGGCGGAAGCGGGAGGTAGCGCCGCCATCTTGGAGGCGCTCCGAAGCCCGGGCCGGGTCACGTGGCAGGAAGGGGCGGCGCTCTGCGCCCGCCCTCGCTGGTTCCCGCCCCCCCCCGGGGGAGGACTGTGCGGGACCTTCATGGCGGCGGCCGCTTTGGGCCTGCGGGGGCTGCTGGGGAGACGTGAGTGGGGGCGGCCCGGGGCCCCCGGGACCCTCCGCCGAGCCCTGGCCCCGCCACCAGCCCCCCCTCGACCTCCAGGGCTGCCTCGACCCCCGCTGTGACCCTAAATTAGCCTTGACCCCGCCCTTTGACCCCCAATATCCCCCACCGTGACCCCCAGACGGGCTTTGACCCCCCCCAAATCCCCCTGTGACCCCCAGCTCACCTTGAACCCCCTCATATCCCCTCCTCCGTGACCCCCAGGTGGGTTTTGACCCCCCCTAGATCCCCCCCGTGACTCCCAGCCCTCCCTTGGCCCCCCAAAAATCCCCCTGTGACCCCCAGCCCTGCCTTGACCCCCCCAAAAATCCCCCCCGACCCCCAGCCCTGCTGTGACCCCCCCCAATACCCCCCCGTGGCCCCCAGCCCTCCCTTGGCCCCCCCAATGTCCCCCTGTCCACCTCCTTGTGCCCCCCCCCCGAACAGGGTCGTGGCCCCCCCCCCCCCCGGACGCCTGGGCCCCCCTGAGGCAGGTACCCTCCCCCCCCCCCCCGGACGCCTGGGCCCCCGGGGGGACGCGGCGCCTCCCCGACCTTCGCCCTTGGCCCCGGCGCCGCTTCCCACCGGGCTGATGATTAACGAGGCTAACGAGGCCCTGCCCCCGCCAGCGGTGGTGCCTCCCCAGTGTCCCCAGTAACGCCCAGTGTGTCCCCAGTGTCCCCCGGCCCCTCCCCAGTGTCCCCAGTAATGCCCAGTGCTTCCCCAGTGTCCCCCAGTGTCCCCAGTAACGCCCAATGTGTCCCCAGTGTCCCCCGACCCGTCCCCAGTGGCCCCAGTAATGCCCAATGTGTCCCCAGTGTCCCCCGGCCCCTCCCCAGTGTCCCCAGTAATGCCCAATGTGTCCCCAGTGTCCCCAGTAACGCCCAGTGTGTCCCCAGTGTCCCCTGGCCCCTCCCCAGTGTCCCCAGTAATGCCCAATGTGTCCGCGGTGTCTGCCAACCCGTCCCCAGTGGCCCCAGTAATGCCCAGTCATTCTCCAGTGTCTCCCAGTCCCTCCCCAGTATCTCCCAGTGTCCCCCAGGGCTTCCCAGTGTCCCCCAGCCCTTCCCAGTGGGTCCCAGTCCCTTCCTAGTGCTCCCAGCCTTTCCCAGTGGGTCCCAACCCTTCCCCAGGGCTTCCCAGTGGGCCCAGGCCTTCCCCAGTGGATCCCAGTCTCCTCCACAGGGGTTCCCAATGCCCCCCAGCCCTTCCCAGTGGGTCCCAGCCCTTCCCTAGGGCTTCCCAGTGGGTCCCAGTCCCCTCCCAGGGGGTCCTAGTCCCTTCCCAGTGCCCCCAGCCTTCCCCAGTGGATCCCAGTCCCCCCCACAGGGGTTCCCAGTGCCCCCCAGCCCTTCCCAGTGGGTCCCAACCCTTCCCCAGGGGTTCCCAGTGGGTCCCAGCCCTTCCCGATGGGTCCCAGTCCCCTCCCGGTGGGTCCCAGTCCCCTCCCAGTGGGTCCCAGTCCCCTCCCAGTGCCGCCAGCGCCTCGGGGGCCCCGCCGTGACGGGCTCTGCCCCCCCCCCCCGCAGCTCTCGGGGTGCCGGCGGGGCGCATGGCGGCGGGCGCGGGGCAGGCGGCCGCGGCCCACAGCTACGAGACGCTGCGGGTGACGCCGGCGCGGGAGCGGGTGCTGCACGTGGAGCTGCACCGGCCCGACAAGCGGAACGCCATGAACGCCGCCTTCTGGAGGTAACGGGGCGCCCCGGACGCCTGGGCCCCCCCCGGCGCCGCGGGGGTCCCGTCCCCACCGCCGGCACCCACTGCCCGCAGGGAGATGGTGGAGTGTTTCCGCAAGATCTCCCAGGACCCGTCCTGCCACGCCGTCGTCATCTCGGGAGCCGGGAAGGTCTTCACAGCCGGTAAGGGCAGCCCCGGACACCTGGGCTCCTCGGCACCCTGGGGCGCCCGGACGCCTGGGCTCCTCTCCCTCATCCCTGGGACTCTGGGGCGCCCGGACGCCTGGGCTCCTCTCCCTCATCCCCGGGACTCTGGGGCGCCCGGATGCCTGGGCTCCTTGATCCCCGGGACTCTGGGATGCCCCGGACGCCTGGGCTCCTTGATCCCCGGGACTCTGGGATGCCCCGGATGCCTGGGCTCCTTGATCCCTGGGACTCTGGGGTGCCCCGGACACCTGGGCTCCTTGATTCCCAGGACCCTGGGGTGCCCCGGACACCTGGGCTCCTTGATTCCCAGGACCCTGGGATGCCCCGGACGCCTGGGCTCCCCTGCTGTCCCCACAGCCCCCAGCCGGGAGGGATTTTGGGGGTATCCTGGCCCAGCTGGGGGGGGGATTGGGGGTATCCTGGCTCCTCCGTTGCCCGTCCTGGTGGTGGAATGGGGGCGTCTCAGCCCGGCCAGGGGGATCGGGGGCGTCTCGGCTGCTCCCGGGGTGGATTGGGGGCTCCGCGGGGCGCCGGCAGTGACGGGTGGCCCGGCCGGCGCAGGCCTCGACCTCATGGAGATGGGCGGCGAGTTCCTCATGGTGGCGGGCGAGGACACGGCCAGGAAGGCCTGGAACCTGCGGCACAAGATCCGCGAGTACCAGGAGAGCTTCTCCGTGCTGGAGAAGGTGGGTCGGGCCGCAGGGCGGGATGGACGGACGGACAGACAGACAGCCCCCAGCGTCCCCCTCCCCATGCTCACCGCCCCGCTCTCTCTCGCAGTGCCCCAAACCGGTGATCGTGGCGGTGCACGGCGCCTGCGTTGGCGGAGGTGAGCTGGGGACGGGGACACGGGGACGGAACGGGGATGGGACAGGGCCCCCCCGCGCACTCGCCGTTGTCCCTCGGCAGGCGTCGACCTGATCTCCGCCTGTGACATCCGCTACTGCAGCCAGGACGCCTGGTTCCAGGTGAAGGTAGGTGGCCGCATGATGCCGACGTGGCCCCTCGGGTGTCTCCGTGGCTCCTTGGGTGTCTGGGGGCTCCTTGGATGTCCCTCTGGGTCCCTTGGATGTCCCTGTGCCTCCTTGGGTGTCCCCAGGGCCTCTCGGATGTCCCTGCGGCTCCTTGGATGTCTGGTGGCTCCTCAGACATCCCTGTGGGTCTCTTGGTCGTCCCAGTGTCTTCTCGGGTGTCCCCAGGACCTCTCGGATGTCTGTGTGGTTCCTTGGATGTCTGGGGGCTCCTCGGACGTCCCCATGGGCCCTCAGACATCTCTGTGGCCCCTCAAGCATCCCTGTGTCTCTTTGGACATCCAAGGGCCCCTGGGGATGTCCCTGTGACCCCTTGGACGTCCCCAGGGCCCCTTGGTTGTCTCCGTCTCCCCTTGGGTGTCCCTGTGTCCCCTCAGGTGTCCAGTGACTCCTTGAGCATCCCTGTGTCTCCTCGGGCGTCCCCCTGGTCCCTCAGATGTCCCCATGGCCCCTCAGATGTCCCCAAGGCCCTTCAGAGCTTCCCAAAGGCCACCAGACATCTCCTGTGGCCGCTTTGGCATCTCCGTGTGCCCTCATGTGTCCCCCCGGCCCCCTCGCGTGTCCCCACAGCCCCTTTGGGGTGGCCACCAAGACTCAAAGGTCTTGGTGGCCCCTTGCGCGTCCCCCGTGTCCCCTCGCACGTCCCCGCGCCCGCCCGCAGGAGGTGGACATCGGGCTGGCGGCCGACGTGGGCACCCTGCAGCGTCTCCCGAAGATCGTGGGCAACCAGAGGTGGGCGACGGGGCTGGGATTGGCGGGGAGGGGACATCGTGGGGACGCCGTGGGGGACCCGTCTCACCGTCCGCCTCCTCCGCAGCCTGGTGAACGAGCTGGCCTTCACCGCGCGCAAGATGATGGCCCCCGAGGCCCAGAGCTGCGGCTTGGTGAGGTATGGCAGAGGGGGCCCAGGCGTCCGGGCTGCCCGGGCGGTGACAGCGGGGTGACGCGGTGTCGCCCCGCAGCCGGGTGTTCCCCGACAAGGCGACGCTGTTGGAGGGCGCCCTGGACCTGGCGGCCACCGTGGCCACCAAGAGCCCCGTGGCCGTGCAGGGCACCAAGGTGAACCTGGTGTACGCGCGGGACCACCCCGTCCCCGAGGCCCTGCGCTACATCGTGAGTGACCTCCCCGTCCCCGTGCCGTCCCCAACGGTGCCCCGGCCCTGTCCCCATGCCCATCCCTGTCTCCATGCCCGTGTCATCGCTGTCCCATGCCGTCCCCGAGGGTGCCCCATCCCTGTCCCCATGCCGGTGTTGTCCCCATGCCTGTGTCATCCCTGAGAGCACCCTGTCCCTGTTCTCATGCCCATCCCTGTCTCCATGCCCATGTCATCCCTGTCCCCATGCCGTCCCCGAGGGCGCCCCATCCCTGTCCCCATGCCATCCCCATGCCCATGCCGTCTCTGAGGGCACCCTGTTCCTGTCCCCATGCCCATCCCTGTCCCCATGCCCATCCCTGTCTCCATGCCCATGTCATCACTGTCCCCAAGCTGTCCCCAAGGGTGCCCCCTCCCTGTTCCCATGCCTGTGCCATCACCATCCCTGAGGGCACCCTGTCCCCATGCCCGTGTTGTCCCCATGTCCGTGCCATCCCTGATGGCACCCCATCCCTGTCCACATGCCCGTGCTATCACCATCCCCGAGGGCACCTTGTCCTTGTCCCTGTCCCCATGCCCGTGCGGTCCCTGAGGGCGCCTGTCCCCAGGCCACCTGGAACATGAGCATGCTGCAGACCGAGGACATCCTCAAGCTGGTGCAGGCGGCGCTGGAGAAGAAGGACCCCGGGGACGTGGCCTTCGCCAAGCTGTAGGGACGGTGGCTCCCCGCGCCGCCGGCGCCAATAAACCGGCCCCGTGGCCCCACGTCCTCGCGTCCTCGCGTCCCCACGTCCCTGGGCACCGCTGCGGGTGGCGGGTGGGCAGCCCTGGGGTGCCGCGATGGGGACAGCGTGTCCCCATGTCCCCAAGGTGCCGTGATGGGGACGGGGTGTCCCCATGTCCCCAAGGTGCCGTGATGGGGACGGGGAGATCCCCGGAGCGCCACGATGGGGACAGCATGTCCCCATGTCCCCAAGGTGCCGTGATGGGGACCGGGGGGTCCCCAAGGTGGGACGGGGGACCAAACCGCCCCCCTCCCTCCCCGGCACGTGACACCGGATACCCGCCCGGACGCCTGGGCCCCCCCGCGCCGCGCGGGGCAGAGTCCGGGGGCGTTGGCGCCCCAGGCGCGATCCTGCCCCATCTCGGGGCCAAAGTCCGGACCCCGCCCTGGGAAAGGGCCCAGGCATCCGGCTCCAGCCCTGCCCCCCCCCCCCATCCCGGGGTGGATGCGGGGAGGGGGGGGAACCAAAGGGCCCCCCCAAACTGACAGAGGGGGCCCAGGCGTCCGGGCACGGGAAGGGGAGGCTGAGCGGGTGCCCCCCCCCCCCACCCCGGGCCGGCCCTTGGGGCCCAGGCGTCCGGGCCGCTTTGCTGTGCCCCCCCCACCCCCCCCCACCCCCCCCGAGCTGGCGCCTGGACCCAGGTGTCCGGGCAGGGGTGGGGCCCCCGCTCGGGGCGATAAAGTCCCCGACGCGTCCGGCTCCGCGTCACCGTCACCGCTGCCACCGCTGCCATGGCCTTCGTCCCCGCGCCCGGCTACCAGCCCATCTACAACCCGGTTGGTGTCACCCCGGGGGGGGCCCAGGCGTCCGGGCCCCGGGGGGGTCCCGTTCCCCTCTGGGGACAGGGTGAGGGCCCAGGCGTCCGGGCCTTGGGGGGGTCCCTGTTCCCCTCCCGGGATGGGGTGAGGGTCCAGGCGTCCGGGCCCGGGGGGGTCCCCGTTCCCCTCCCGGGATGGGGTGAGGGCCCAGGCGTCCGGGCCCTGGGGGGGTCCCCGTTCCCCTCCCGGGATGGGGTGAGGGCCCAGGCGTCCGGGCCCTGGGGGGGTCCCCGTTCCCCTCCCGGGATGGGGTGAGGGCCCAGGTGTCCGGGCCCTGGGGGGTCCCCGTTCCCCTCCGGGGCCCAGGCGTCCGGGCCCGGCGCTCGTTAGCGGCGGGGGCTAACGGGGGCTCTCGCGCAGCCGCTGCCCCACGTGTCCCCCGTGTTCGGGGGGCTCCGGCCCGGCATGGCCGTCTATGTGCAGGGCGTTGTGCCCCCCCACGCCGACAGGTACTGGGAGCACTGGGAGCACTGGGGGGGCGGGGGCGGCCGTGTCCTCGCACACGCGTGTGCAGCGCCCTGCGTGTCCCCTCCCTTTGCACACGCGTGTGTCCAGCTCCACATGTCCCCCCCCTTCCCGGGACACGGGGACGGCACGGCCTGGGAGGGAGGAAGCGGGGGGATGGAGGGAGGGATGCAGGGGTGGACGGACGGACGCAGGGACGGAGGGCTGACGGCTTCTCCCGCAGAGTCCGGGTGAACCCGGCGAGCAGCCGGGCTGGGGGGGGGCACGGAGAGGGGTTGCGGGGGGGGGGTGCAGGACGGACAGACAGATGGACAGTGTCTCCCTGCAGGTTCCGGGTGGAGCTGGGGCAGGGCCCAGGCATGGATGGGGCTGCGGGGAGGGATGGAGGGATGCGAGGAAGGTTGCAGGGATGGAGGGGTGCAGGACAGACGGACAGACAGACGGATGGCTGATGCCCCCTCCCCCCCGGGTTTTGGGTGGAGCTGGGGCAGGGCAGGGGCACAGGGGTGCATGGAGGGAGGATGCAGGGCGGGATGCAGGGATGCAGGGCAGGATGCAGGGATGCAGGGCGGGATGCAGGGATGCAGGCAGGATGCAGGGATGCAGGGCAGGATACAGGCCGGCCAGTGCCCCCCCACAGGTTCTAGGTGGACCTGGGGCAAGGCGGGGGTGCAGGAGTGCATGGAGGGGGGATGCAGGGATGCAGGCAGGGATGCAGTGTGGGATGCAGGGATGCAGTGCGGGATGCAGGGCAGGATACAGGCCGGCCGGTGCCCCGCATGTTCCACGTGGACCTGGGGCAGGGCAGGGGCGCAGGGATGCATGGAGGGGGGATGCAGGGATGCAGGCAGGATGCAGGCAGGATGCAGGGATGCAGGGCGGGATGCAGCCGGCCGGTGCCCCCGCAGGTTCCGGGTGGACCTGGGGCAGGGCGGGGGCACAGGGGTGCATGGAGGGGGGATGCAGGGATGCAGGCAGGGATGCAGGCAGGGATGCAGGCAGGATGCAGGGATGCAGGCAGGGATGCAGGCCGGCCGGTGCCCCCGCAGGTTCCGGGTGGACCTGGGGCAGGGTGGGGGCGCGGGGGTGCATGGAGGGGGGATGCAGGGATGCAGGGTGGGATGCAGGCAGGATGCAGGCAGGATGCAGGGATGCAGGCAGGATGCAGGGATGCAGGGTGGGATGCAGGCAGGATGCAGGGATGCAGGCAGGGATGCAGGCCGGCCGGTGCCCCCGCAGGTTCCGCGTGGACCTGGGGCAGGGTGGGGGCCTGGGGGTGCATGGAGGAGGGATGCAGGGATGCAGGCAGGGGTGCAGGCAGGGGTGCAGGCAGGGATGCAGGCCGGCCGGTGCCCCCGCAGGTTCCGCGTGGACCTGGGGCAGGGCGGGGGCGTGGGGGTGCATGGAGGGGGGATGCAGGGATGCAGGCAGGGATGCAGGGATGCAGGCAGGATGCAGGGATGCAGGCAGGGATGCCGGCCGGCCGGTGCCCCCGCAGGTTCCGCGTGGACCTGGGGCAGGGCGGGGGCGCAGGGGTGCATGGAGGGGGAATGCAGGGATGCAGGCAGGGATGCAGGCAGGGATGCAGGCAGGATGCAGGGATGCAGGCAGGGATGCAGGCCGGCCGGTGCCCCCGCAGGTTCCGCGTGGACCTGGGGCAGGGCAGGGGCGCAGGGGTGCATGGAGGGGGGATGCAGGGATGCAGGCAGGGATGCAGGGATGCAGGCAGGGATGCAGGCAGGATGCAGGCAGGGATGCAGGCCGGCCGGTGCCCCCGCAGGTTCCGCGTGGACCTGGGGCAGGGCGGGGGCGCAGGGGTGCATGGAGGGGGGATGCAGGGATGCAGGCAGGGATGCAGGCAGGGATGCAGGCAGGATGCAGGGATGCAGGCAGGGATGCAGGCCGGCCGGTGCCCCCGCAGGTTCCGCGTGGACCTGGGGCAGGGCGGGGGCGTGGGGGTGCATGGAGGGGGGATGCAGGGATGCAGGCAGGGATGCAGGGATGCAGGCAGGGATGCAGGCAGGATGCAGGGATGCAGGCAGGGATGCCGGCCGGCCGGTGCCCCCGCAGGTTCCGCGTGGACCTGGGGCAGGGCGGGGGTGCAGGGGTGCATGGAGGGGGGATGTGGGGATGCAGGCAGGGGTGCAGGCAGGGGTGCAGGCAGGATGCAGGGATGCAGGCAGGGATGCAGGGATGCAGGGTGGGATGCAGGCAGGATGCAGGGATGCAGGCAGGGATGCAGGCCGGCCGGTGCCCCCGCAGGTTCCGCGTGGACCTGGGGCAGGGTGGGGGCGTGGGGGTGCATGGAGGGGGGATGCAGGGATGCAGGCAGGGGTGCAGGCAGGGGTGCAGGCAGGGATGCAGGGATGTAGGCAGGGATGCAGGCAGGATGCAGGGATGCAGGCAGGGATGCAGGCCGGCCGGTGCCCCCGCAGGTTCCGCGTGGACCTGGGGCAGGGCGGGGGCGCGGGCGCCGACGTGGCGCTGCACGTGAACCCCCGCTTCGGGGCGGAGGCGCAGGCGGTGCTCAACAGCCGGGCGGGCGGCTGCTGGGGGGCCGAGCAGCGCCGCTCCCTGGGGCCCCTGGCGCCCGGGCGCCCCTTCGAGCTCGTCATCACCGTCACCCCCGCCGCCTACCGGGTGCGTCCTGCCGGGGGGGACATGGGGGGACATGGGGTCTGTGGGGACGTATGGGCACTTGGGGGGGGTCTATGGGGTCGTTGGGGCAGTTGGGGGAGTTATTGGGGCCCTGCAGGTACATGGGGGCATTGGGGAGGTCTATGGGGCACTATGGGGTCTATGGGGACACTGGGGGGGTCTATGGGGCACTGGGGGGGTCTATGGGGCACTATGGGGTCTATGGGGACACTGGGGGGGTCTATGGGGCACTGGGGGGGTCTATGGGGCACTATGGGGTCGATGGGGCACTATGGGGTCTATGGGGCACTGGGGGGGTCTATGGGGCACTATGGGGTCTATGGGGACACTGGGGGGGTCTATGGGGCACTATGGGGTCTATGGGGCACTGGGGGTGTCTATGGGGGCACTGGGGCGGCTGGGGGGCATTGCCGCATATGGAGGTTATAGGGGTATACGGGGGCACTGGGGGGTTATATAGGGCCCTGGGGCAGTTGGGGGGGGGCCTGGGGGTATATATGGGACCAAGGGGGATCTATGGGGCACTGGGTGTATAGGGGGACATTGGGGGTATATATGGGACCTGGGGGGGTATACGGGGCACTGGGGCAGTTAGGGGGCACAGGGGGGTATATGGGGGCCCAAGGGGGGGGTTATGGGGCAGGGGGGTGCATAGGGACAGAGGGGTGGGAGGGACACTGGAAGGTCCTATGGGATATATAGGGTCATGGGGGGCCAGTATGGGGTCTGGGGGGGTATATGGGGTCCCGGGGGGGTTATAAGGGGCAGGGGGGGGGGGCGCGGGGGGGGGGGCGCAGGGCCCCGCTGACCCCCGCCGACCCCCCCCCAGATCCTGGTGAACGGCAGCGACTTCGAGGAATTCCCGCACCGGCTGCCTCCGGAGCAGGTCACCGCCGTCACCGTGGACGGCGACCTGGAGCTGCAGGCCGTCACCGTGCTGGGGGGCGGCGTGAGTGCGGCCCCCCCCCGTCCCCGTCCCCGTCCCCTGCCTCCGGGGGCCCAGGCGTCCGGGACCCCCCTCCAGGGGCCCAGGCGTCCGGGGGGCCCCCCCCCGACCCCTGGCTCAGCTCTGCCCCTTCTCTCCGCAGGGGATGTTCCCCCCCGCCGCGATGCCGGTGAGCACTGGGGGGGGGTTGGGGGGGGTCCCCGGGGTGGGGGGGGTCCCCCTGGCCCTGCAGAGGGCCCAGGCGTCCGGGACCCCCCTCCAGGGGCCCAGGCGTCCGGGGGGCCCCCCCAACCCCCTGCCCTGACCCCGGCTCAGCTCTGCCCCTTCTCTCTGCAGGGGATGTTCCCCCCCGCCGCGATGCCGGTGAGCACCGGGGGGACGGGGGGAACTGGGGGGGTCCCCGGGGTGGGGGGGGTCCCCCCGGCCCTGCAGAGGGCCCAGGCGTCCGGGGGGCCCCTCTCACCCCGTGTCCCCCCTCGTCCCCAGAACATGCCGCAGCCCATCCCCTACCCGCAGAGCCACCTGCCGGTGAGTGACTGGGGGGGGGGGGACACCCCGCGGTGTCCCTCTGTCCCCACGGTGTCCCCACGTCCTCGCCGTGTCCCCGCGGTGTCCCTGTGTCCCCACTAACTCGCCATCCTCCCCCCGCAGATGATGGAGCAGCCGCCAACCTTCCACCCGGTGAGTGCGGGACACCCGGGACCCCGTCCTGTCCCTGTCCTTGTCCCCATCCCGTTCCCATCCCCGTCCTGTCTCTGTCCTGTCCCCATCCCTGTCCCCCTCCTCATCCCATCCCCATCCCTGTCCCCATCTTGTCCCTGTCCTGTCCCCATCCCATCCCTGTCCCCATCCCCATCCCATTCCCATCCCCTCCCTGTCCCCATCCCCATCTCCATTTTGTCCTGTCCTTGTCCTTGTCCTTGTCCTGTCCCTGTTCTTGTCCTGGTCCTGTCCGCATCCCTGTCCCCCTCCTCATCCCATCCCCATCCCTGTCCCCATCTTGTCCATGTCCTGTCCCCATGCCATCCCTGTCCCCATCCTCATCCCATCCCATCCCCATCCCTGTCCCCGTCCCTGTCCCCATCTTGTCCCTGTCCTTTCCCCATCCCATCCCTGTCCCCATCCCCATCCCATCCCATCCCCGTCCCTGTCCCCATCTTGTCCCTGTCCTTTTCCCATCCCATCCCTGTCCCCATCCCCATCACATCCCATCCCCGTCCCTGTCCCCACCTTGTCCCTGTCCTTTCCCCATCCCATTCCCATCCCATCCCTGTCCCCATCCCCATCTCCATCCTGTCCTGTCCCTGTCCTTATCCTTGTCCTGTCCCTGTTCTTGTCCTGGTCCTGTCCCCATCCCTGTGCCCATCCCATCCCTGTCCCTATCCCCATTCCCATCCTGTCCCTGTCTTGTCCCTGTCCTGGTCCTGTCCTGTCCCCATCTCCATCCCTGTCCCTGTGCCCATGCCAGCGCTGTCCCCATCTCTTCCAGACCGTCCCCTTCGTGGCCACCATCCCGGGGGGGCTCATGCCCAAGAAAACCATTGTGGTGAAGGGCTACATCCCGCCCGATGCCAACAGGTCCGGCGCTGGGGCGGGGGTCTGGGGGGGGGTGGGTGGAATGGGCCCAGGCGTCCGGGCACCCTGACCCCACTGCCTCCAGGTTTCACATCAATCTGTGGGTGGGGCCAAGGGGGGAGGGCGGGGGGGGGGCCCAGAGGTCCGGGAGGGACCCAGGCGTCCAGGGGAAGGGACCCAGGCGTCCGGGGGAAGGGGCCCAGGCGTCCGGGCCCCCTGACCCTGCCCCCCCCCCCCCCCCCCAGGTTTCACATCAACCTGCGGGCGGGCCGGGGGGGGGACGTGCTGCTGCACATGAACCCCCGCCTGGGCGAGGGCGCCCTGGTGCGCAACAGCTTCCTGGGGGGCCAGTGGGGGTCCGAGGAGCGCGAGCTGCCCGTCAACCCCCTGCAGCGCGACCACCACTTCGACGTGAGTGCACGGGGGGGTGGCACGGGGGGGGGGCATTGCACGAGGGCAGTGTTGCACGAGGACGGGTGTTGTGCACGGGCGGTGTTGCACGAGGGTGCACGAGGGCAGGCGTTGCACGAGGGCCTGCAGGGCGCGTGGGTGGACGTTGCACGAGGACAGGCCTTGCGCGAGGCCGTGCGGCGCACAGGGCTATGCGTTGCACGGGGACGTGTGTCGCACGAGGGCTGGGTGTTGCATGAGGACGTGCATTGCATGAGGGGGTGTTGCACGGGGGGTTGTGTTGCACGAGGGCGTGCACTGCACGAGGGCTGGGTGTTGCATGAAGACGTGCATTGCATGAGGGTGCATTGCACGAGGACGTGCATCGCACGGGGACGTGTTGAACGAGGACGTGCGTTGCATGAGAACGTGTTGCATGGGGACATGCACGGGGACGTGTTGCACGGGGACGTGTTGCACAAGGACATGCATTGCATGAGGACGTGTTGCACGAGGACGTGTGTTGCACGGGGACGTGTTGCACGGTGATGTGTTGCACAAGGATGTGTTGCATGAGGACGTGCGTTGCATGAGAACGTGTTGCACGGGGACGTGTTGCGTGAGGACGTGTTGCATGAGAACGTGTTGCACGGGGACGTGTTGCACAAGGACGTGTTGCACGAGGATGTGTTGCATGGGGACGTGAGTTGCATGAGAACGTGTTGCACGGGGACATGCACGGGGACGTGTTGCACGGGGATGTGTTGCACAAGGACATGCGTTGCATGAGGACGTGTTGCACGGGGATGTGTTGCACGAGGACGTGTTGCACAAGGACGTGTTGCACAAGGACGTGTTGCACGAGGACGTGTTGCACGGGGACGTGCGTCGCACGGTGCCGTGCGCTCACGGCCCCCCCGCCGCCCCCCCAGCTCTCCATCCGCTGCGGGAACCAGCGCTTCAAGGTGTTCGCCCAGGGGCAGCCGCTCTTCACCTTCGCCCACCGGGTGCCGCCCGGGCCCCACGTCGACACCCTGGAGGTGGAGGGCGACGTCGTCCTCTCCTACGTCCACTTCTGAGCCCCCCCGGCGGCCCCACGGCGCAGCCCCCAGCCAGCCCCAGAGCTCACCCCCTAGCCAGCCCCACAGTTCAGCCCATAGCCAGCCCCATAGCTCACCCCAGCCCCATAGAGCAGCCCAGAATCAGCCCCGCAGCCAGCCCCATACCTGGCCCCATAGCCAGGCACACAGCTCACCCCATAGCCGGCCCCATAGCTCACCCCATAGGGTGTCACATCACCTGCCCCATAGCCAGCCCCACAGCTTGCCCTATAGCACAGTCCATAGCCTGCCCCATAGCCCACCCCATAGCCAGCTCCATAGCTCACCCCATAGCCGGCCCCATAGCCCACCCCATAGCATGTCACATCACCTGCCCCATAGCCAGCCCCACAGCTTGCCCTATAGCACAGTCCATAGCCTGCCCCATAGCCCACCCCACAGCTCTCCCCATAGCCTGCCCATAACTGACCCCATAGCCCACCCCATAGCCAGCTCCATAGCCCACCCCATAGCCGGCCCCACGGCAACGCCATCGCCTGCGTCCGCTGCTGACCCCAATAAAGCTGTCGTTGCACACGCGCCTCCACCAGTGCTGCCTCCCTGCCCCACGGCCGGGCCCGTGTCCGTCCAACGCCAAGGGGGGGGGCTGGGGACAGGGATGGACGTGGGGACAGATGTGGGGCCGGGGTAACCCTGCCCCCAGCCCCCGTGTGGCCCCCACGGTCCCGGCCCCATCATGGCCCCATGGCCATCCCAGCCCCACCATCCTGTTCCCCATCATGTCCCCATGCTCCCATCCCTGTCCCCAGCCCGGCTCCAGGGTCCCATCCTTGTCCTTGTCCCCATCCCGGCTCCACAGCCCGGCCCCGTGGTCCCATCCCCGTCTGTGTCCCCCATCCCATCCCCATGGTCCTGTCCCCATCTCCAGCACAGGTCCACGGTCCCATCCCTGTCCCGCTCTCCATCCTGGCCCTGTACCTGTCCCCATGGTCCCGTCACCATCCCCATCCTTGTCCCCGTCCTGTCCCCATGCTCCTGTCCCCACAGTCTCATCCCTGTCCCCATCCCTGTCCCCATGGTCTCATCCCCATCCCTGTCCCCATGGTCCTGTCCCCACAGTCTCATCCCTGTCCCCATCCCCATGGTCTCATCCCCATCCTGGTCCCCTCCCCGCCAGCGGCTCCCCCCCCTCCGCCAAACCCCGAGACAGAGACGCGGCCCGTCGCCCTTAAAAATATGACACGTTTTATTGCCCTGCGCCGGGGAGCGCGGGGGCCCCGCACGGCGTCCCCAACGTCCCCGCGCGTCCCCAGGCGTCCCCGGGGCCGGCGGTACAGCTCTCCGCAACAACCTCAATTACACAACAAAGAAACCCGGTAACATATGCTGCTAGGTGAATATATATTTATATAATAAATCCGTAAGTTAATAAAGTAAATAGGAACCTCCTTGATTTCCTCGAAAAGAGCGGAATTCTGCGTGTGTGGTTTTGTTTTTTTTCTGTTTTTTTTTTTTTTCTTTTTTAATTTTTGGTCCTCAGAAAAACCTGCTCCAAGGCTGGAGGAAGGTGACGGTGCCGGTGGCGAGGTGCCGCGAAGGCCGGGGCCGGCTCGGCACCTTCCTCCACCAGGAAAGCGCTGCCGGATCAGCCGGAGCGAAGTGCCGCCGGAGCAAGTGGGAGGTCGGGATGGCGCCGAGCGCAGCGACCGTGGGGAAAAGGAAAGTGCCGGTCCGGCCTCGTTTAAACCCGATCCGCCTCCCTCCAAGGGGGTCTCTGCCTCCGACGCGCTTCCCGACAGGTTTTCCGCGGAGACCGGTTGGGATTCGGGCTATGCAGAGGCATAAATTAAAGACACCGGGCAGGAGGGGCCGGGGGGGGGGGGGGAGGCTCCGCTTTAAACATACCGGTCGACAGCAGATTTTTTTTTGTTTGTTTTTTTCTCTTCGTTAAGGTCGTTTGAAAAAATAGAGGGGGATATATTAAAAAAAAATAACCATCATCTGAAGCAGAGCCGCCGGGCGCCTCGAGCCGCCCCCCCCCCCCCCCGCCCCCCCGCCCCAAACCCCGTGCCCCCTGCCAAGAAACCCCAAAGCAAGTAAAGGTGAGACCCCCCCCCCCCGCCCCCGTTTCGAGCCCCGTCCCCCCCGCGCGAGCCCCTCTCAACGCCTAACCGAGCAAGAAGTGGGGAAACGGAAACCAAAAAAAAATAAAATAAAATAATCGTTGCATAGGTAACGTGGTCGATATAATATAGGCGATAACCGGAAGGTAGGCGAGCGCCCTGGCGCGAGCGGGGGCGGCTTTCGGCGCCCGGCGCGAGGGGAGGGAGCGGCTTCGGGGCGGTGGGGGGGGGGGGGGAGGCGCGAGCGGAGATGCGGGGCGCGGGGAGCCGGGGCTCGGCCGCCGCCACGAAGCGCCAGCGCTCGGTGCTGCCGTCGGCCGCCTCACAGGTCGCTCTCGCCGTACAGCGCCGTGGAGAAGGACTTGTAGTCGAGGGCCCCGGGGGCGGCGTCGGGGCCCTGGTAGGGGGCCATGCGGGCGATGCAGTACTCGGCCTGGTCCGGCGGCAGCTCTCGTCTCAGCTCCTCGGCCGTGATGTAGTTCTGCGGCGGGGAAAGGAGGATGGGGGAAGAGCTGAGGGGGCGGCCGGCAGAACCGCTTCCGGCTCCGGGTTGCGCCTTCGCGTCGCTCGGGTTCGCTTGGGGCTCCGTAGCGCCCCGGGCGCGAGCGTGTTCCCCTCCCGCTCACCTTGTCCCCAGCAAGGACCTTGAAGGAGGCGATGACCTGGTCGGCCGTGTCCGTGTCGGTCGTTTCCCGGGACATGAAGTCGATGAAAGCCTGGAAGGTGACGATCCCGCTGTTGTTGGGATCCACGACGCTCATTATCCGGTTGAACTCGGCGTCGCCCTGCGAGAAGGAGGAGGAGGAGGAGGAGGAGAGGGGAAGGAGGCAGGTCAGCGGTGAGCGGAGCGTGCACGGCTACGACCCGCCCCGCGTCCGCCTTCTGCCGCGAGCTAATCCGCATCCGAGAGCCGGGCGAATCCGCTCCCTGTCCCCCAGGGGAGACCTCTCCGAAGGCGAATCCCTCTCTGCTCTGGCGGGGCAGGAGAGAGACGCCGGCGGCATGGCGGACTCCCGCTTCGGAAGCGTCCGCGCTCAGCCCTCGAGCGGGAGCTGCCTCCGCCCAGGAAGCGGGAGGGCTCCGGCTGCTCCGGCAACGGAGCCGTTCCCCACCTGCGGCCCTTTTCCCCCGCCTTGTCCCAAGCCGGCGCAGCGGGGCGCCAGCACCCACCGCAGCCCCTCGGGCGGACGGAAAGGAGAAGATCAGAAAGGGAAAAGCAGGCAGAGGGAAAAAGGGGGAAGTAGCCGAGAGCGTACCAGGCTGTATCCCGTGGAGATAAGGAGAGCTCGGAAGTCATCCGTGTCCATGCTTCCTGTGCGCTTCTATTCCGAGAGGTTGACAGAGGAGGAAGAGAAGGGAGAGCCAGCCACCAAGGGCAGAGACGGGCAGCGCATGCAGAGACAGGCGGGAAGAGAGGACGGAAAAGCCCAGGAGGGCAGCGGGGGGGGGTGAAAGGAGGAGAAAAACAGGCAGATTCAGTCAAAGGAGGCATTTTGGAACGTCGATGCAGTGCACCAAGGAACAGGGGAGAGGAGCCGAACAGGAAAATCCAGCACGGACACGGGCAATGGGGCGGCGGAGGGAGGAAGGAAGGGGCGGGGGGGGGGGGGAGGAAGGGCCACAAGATGGGGGTGAAGGAAGAGAGAAAGGCGAGAGGTTAACGGCGGCGGCGGCGGTCGCGAGCTGCGCGGCGGCCCGGCTCGGTACCTGTCTGTCGTTTTCCACATCGTATCCCAAGCTGATGAGGCAGGCTTTGAACTCCTCCGGTCCCAGGGAACCGCCGTGGTCCTGCGCCACGCGGGGCCCGGGGGCGGCAGCGTGGCGAGGAGCCGCGCCGGGAGGCGGACGACGACGCGCGCGGTGGCGGCAGCGGGAGAGGGGGGGCAGGAGACATGCACCAGCGGGGAGGGATGGAGGGAAAAACACTCCGTTAGTGGCGCGCGCCGTGGGCTCCGCCGCCGCCCGCCTGCTTCCCCCGGCGCCTCGCTGGGGCCGGGGCGCGAACTGGGGGGGGCCGCGGCGCGTCAAGGGCTTCCTCCCCGCACCAGGGAATTTCAGGGCAACGGGGGGGAGAAAAAGAAACGGCCCCGGTCTCGCTGCTGCCGGAAGAGCAGAGCGGCTTTAGGGGAACGCGGGCTGGCGCGGCAGCTCGCTCCGCGCTGCCCGAGGGGGAAGGCGGTGGAGGGACAAGTCGCACGGAAGGGACTTTTCTGCAGTCGGCCGCGGTCCCGGCGCGCTCGAGCTCGCGGGTACCTTGTCGAAGTGGTTGAAGGAAGCCCTGAACTCCTGCATCTGCTCCTGGCTGATGCCCTTGGCGTCGCGCGTCAGGATCTGGTTCTCCACCTCGTTGATGGTGCGGGCGATGGTGGTGAGGAGCTGCTCCCAGCCCACGCGGATGTGCTGCGGGAGGCGAGGGGCACGCTCAGAGGGGCGAGCGCGGGGGGCACGCCGCTTGACGAGGCCGGGCGAGCGCCTCGGCACCGCGACAGCCACTTTCACCGGAGCCGATCGGCAGAGCGAGAGTCACCGGACGGGAAGCGACTAACGCCGATACCGTGGCGAGGCTCAAGGGCTGGAAGCCAACCGCCAAGCTGGAAGGCTCCAGCATCCCCGACTCTCGCTGCCCCCCCCCCCCCCCGAGTCGAGGCTTCGCAAGGGTCTTCCTAGAAGTGACACCGACCCCTCTCCCGCCTCGGCCTGGCTGGGCACACGCCAGGGCTGCCTGGACGGGGTAGCTGAGCTCAGACTCAGCTCTAGAGCGAAGGCTCAGGCCTCTCTGCGCTCCCGCTTGCAGCCCTCCGCGTTTCGGACGCGCCGGGGATCAGGGCGAAGGGCACCCACCTCCATGGTGTAGTTGGTGTGCTTGTTGTCGAAGATGAGCGCCTCCTGAATGAGCTGGTGCTGCTGCTCCAGCAGGTCGATGTTGGGTTTGTAGTCCACGATGCTCTGCTCGTACTGCTTGAGGTGGTTGAGCTGGTCCTCCAGCGTGCCGTTCATCTCGATGGAGATGCGCCCGATCTCCTGGGGCAGAGGAGCAAAGCCCGGCCGGGCCGGCTCAGGGAGAGGGGCAGCTGGGTTGCCGCGGCGCGGCCACGAGGAAGCCGCCGGCAGGCTCTGCTCCGAGCCGCGCGCCGGGGCTCGGCCCCAGGTAGCCGCCCGCGGCTCCGTGGGCCGATTTTCTCCGCCGATTCGCCGTTCGCAGCTGTGCTTTCTCAAGCCAGCGCGCGCCGGGGAGGCCGCACCGACAGCCAGCTCTCCTCGCGGGGGGGTTTAGCCCTCGGCGGAGCGCGAGCCCTCTCGACGGCAGATGGCACTCCAACTCCAGCGGCGCCCACCAGCCGCCGGATAACCAGCACCCGCCGGGGTCCAGCCCTTACCTCCATCTTGGTCTGGATCCAGGGTCCCACGATGTTGGCCTGGCTGGCGAACTGCCGCCGTAGGTGCTCGTTGGACTGCTGCTTGCTCTGCTCGTCGAGCAGGGCATGGTCCCTCTTGGGCACCAGCTGCTGGACCTGCGCGGAACCGGGAACGGTGCTGGAAAACCCATCGGCCCCCCCCCTGCGGCGCGGGGCGGACGGGAGCACACGGCGGCAGGGACAGGCCCTCTTTGCCAGGGCGGCTATTTTGGGAAGGCTGCAGGAAGGCACGGCCATAAAACCTCCGGAGTGCAGCTAGTCCGGGCGCAATGATGATAGGAAACGGTTTCTGGAGCCTGCAGCCGTCTGCTCTGCCGGTGGAGCAGGGAGGCCGCTGCCCTTGAGCAGATCCCTCTGCTGCCGGGGTGTTTTAACCCGACCCCCTTCGGCATTTCAAACAGCAACGGCAGCTCGTTTTTGCAGCCGGGACTTCTGCGATCGGGGCTGTCCGCAGCAAGGGGCGCTTACCCGCTCCCACTTGGAGTTGATGATCTGCGGGGTGACGGAAGTGTAAGGGTTATTCCCGGAGAGCTTGATGCTGTTGAAGTCTGCGATCCTCTGCGCCTCCCTCTGGATGCCCAGGATGGCTTCGCGCTCCTTGTCAGCATCGGGCAGGGTGGATTTGAACTGGTCGTGAGCCGCAATCAGTCCCTGCGAGAGACGGGATCCACATTAGAGCGCTGGAGATGGTGCCGGAGCACCGCGTGGTGGAGCTGGCTTCAGCAGGTGAGGCACTGGAAGGCCTGGGGACCTCAGGGCCCCTTCGAGGATGATTTTATACCTGCTCACACGAGCATCTTTCCACTGAGGACGAGCTCTCTGGGTCTTACAGACCCCAAAGCTCACGGCAGCATGGAAAGGCGGCAGAGAAGCCACCTCAGAACACGAGACAAATGCGCCTGCCGAAAGCCGAAGGCTACGGAGCCTCCTCCTGTCTCCTCCGGCCTCCTACCTCGATCTCCTCGATGGTGTGGACGATGAACATGTCCTGAAGGTCTTCCATGGCGCTCTCCATCCAGTTGTTGAAGGGGGCTGCCCTCTTCGCGTACTCGAGGTGCAGCTCATCGATCGTTTCCAGCTGCTTCTCTGTTTTCTGCGGGAAGGAGGCACACGGATGGGCCGAGTTAGGAACAGACGAACCTCCCCGGCAGCAGGCGACGGTGGTGCAGCCTCCTCTGCCGCGATTCGGGGCAGGGAGCCAGCGAGCAGGCAGGTTTGATTTACCTCGAGGGCCTCTCTCCTACTGTGGGTCAAGGAACCCAGGACGTCCCATTGGTCACAGATCTTCTGGCACCGGGCGTTCACGCTGGGAGAGTCGTAGTAATCCAGCTCGCTTTAGCGGGGCAAAGGGAAGAGAAGCACAGGGGTGAGGACGCAAGAGGACGTGGGGGGCTGCGGAGACCGCGGCTGCGAGGAGACGCCCCGTCCGCTCCCGCTGCTTCGGGACAGGCTCCGCTCTCCCGCCTCGCTCCCGTCTCCCGTTCGTGGCCGGCCACGGCCTCCCTGGGGGACGCGCTCCACCGCGAGCGGCCCCTTCCCGCAGCCCCTGCAGAGCCTCGCGAGGAGCCGAGCGGGACGAGCCCCGGGCGCGCGCTGGGCTCGCTCTCCACCACCCGCGGCTCTCGGGTTTCTAGCAGCGCTGCCGGCCGCCAGCGCCCGTCCCAGACGCTTTGCGGAAAAGGCCAAGGAACAAGAGCGAGAACGATGGCCAGGAGGCAGCGGGGGAGCTGGGGAGAGCAGCGGGACGGCCCGCGGGCACCCCGGGAGCCCAGCTGCAGGACGGTTACACGCACGCCGCCAAGGCGGCTCCGGGACGCTTTTAAAGCCCCGCGCGCACGGCGGCGGCTCCTGCGCGAGCCGGCCCGGCTCCTCCGCCCCTGCCGGCCTCCGCAGGTTTTCCATGAAGTAATGCTCGGAGCCGGCGCGTCCCTGTTTCCCAGCTTCTCGGCTACTCGAGCCGCTGGAATAAGGGCTCCATTCATGGCTTCGCCCTGCCTTCGGCTTTCAGTGTACTAATTGTGTGCAAGTTTATCTGGCTGGAAAAAATAAAAAAAGGCGCGCGGCTCCCTGGAAGCCCTTACAATAACTGTATTCTGGCGGCGCAGCAAGCGGAGGGGGAAGGGAAGGGGCAGAACAATAGGGGCACTGTGCGGGCGAGGGGGCCGCCGCCTCGGCGCTCGCGGGCGATGCGCCCTCCAGGTTCGGCTCGGAGGCCGCCAGCAGCCAAAAGGCCCGGAGAAAAGGCTCGCGCCTCGACCGAAAAGCGTCGCGGCGCCGCGGGGTAGCGCCAGGCAGGCAGCAAAAAGGGCGCCGGGGCGGGAGCAAAAGCCGCCGTTTGCAGCCCGGGGCGGTGGGGAAAGAAGAGGCGCGCTGAGCTTCAGCTGCAGGAGGGTCCCCGCAGCGGGCGCAGGGGAAGGGGAGCGGAGCGGGTTTCGGTTTTGCGGCAGGGGGAAGCCCAGGGGGGAGGAGGGCGGACGTACTTGAGCTCCTGCGCGATGGCGGCGATCTGCTCCACGCGGTCCTGGTGGGCTGCCAGGTCGCTCTCGAAGGCCTCGTGCTTCCTGATGAGGGCTTTGATGTCCGACAGGGTGGCCGTCTCGTAGTCCTTCTGCTTCAGCATGGCCTCCTTGCCTAGGAAGAGGAGGACGGCGGCGGTCAGCTCCCCCCAGCCGGAGCGGGGCAGGGCAGAGCACTCCGTCCCCCTTTGCACGCGCTAGGACGGGCACCAGGGAACCGCCGGGGGCAATTGTGCCCACGTCAGCTTCTTGGCAGGCCGGTCCAGTCCAAAGCAGTGCATCTGCCCCCCCACAACCCCCCCAAAAAAAGGTCCGTCCGCCCCCTCAAAAGCAGCTACCTTCAGTCCAGGACTCGTGGATGGACGCCTTCTGCCTGAACTTCTCGGCCAGGTGGTCGAGCCGCTCCAGCCGCCGGATCTCGTTCAGCAGCCACTCCTCGTAGCCCTTCTCCGCCTGCTCTAAGTGCTGCCAGCCGTTGTTGATGTCCTGCGGGGCAGAGCAGGAGGGCGCGGGGCATTGGCGGGCGCCCGCGCGGAGGACGAGGCGGCCCGGAGGCGCGCGGCCACCCTCCGGCTCCCCGTCCTCCTCGCGGGGCGGCCGACCCCAGGGGCTGCTTACCGAGACCATCTTCCCCTCCGAGGGCATGAAAGCAGGCCTGTTGCTCAGCCTGAGTTTCGTCTGCAAGGTGTTGAAGTTGATCTCCAGCTGGCATTTCTCCTGCACTTTGGGAGGCTTGTGGATACGCCGGTAGTCGCGGAAGTCCTCCAGCTTCTGCTGCATCTCCTGGATGGTCTTCTGGGGGCTGCGGTCTTCCAGCCAGGGGATAGTGCGCTTAATCCACTCCAGCAGCTGTGGGGGGGGGGAAAAGGGGATTTGCTCAGTTGAGGGCAGGGAATAGCGGCCAGGGCTGTATCCGCCGCTGGTTTTAGGGGGAAGGAAGGCAAAGCGCGGGAGCCGCTGTGCGAGGAGGGGGCTTACGTCGGAAGCTAGTTTCTCGTAGTCCTCCATGAGGTGCTCGTTCTCCTGGTTCACAGCCAGCACTTTGCAGATGCGGTTCGCCGCCGTCTCGGCCTAGAGGGGAAAGAGCAGCCCAAGGGGGTAAGTCGGGCCCATCTGCCGCGCGGCAAGGCACGAGGGGCCGCGGCGCCCCGACCCGCGCGGCCCCTGCCCGGCTGAGCGAGCGCCCGAAGCCGGCTCTGCCCGAGCAGCTTTCCGGGGATTTTATCCAGCAGCGTTTGGCAGCAGCAGCTTTACCTGGAAGGAGGTTGAGAGCTTCCTGCCTTCCCAGCGGGGCCCTGCCGGCAGCCAGGCTCGGGGCTGAGGCTGCCCCGGCCCCGGCACGGCGCTACCACCCCGGGGCACCGCTCTGCGCCTGCCGCGGCTCGCGCGCAGCCCGTCTCCGCCACCTCCGCCTGCAGCTTTCGGCTCCGGCATCGCAAGCAACGCCTTGCGAAGGGCTTTGCGGAAAAGGCAAGCTCAGGTTGTGAGCGCCGGAGCGCCGAGGGACGGGGCCGCGGCAAGCCGGCGGCGGTCGGGAGCGGAGCCCACGCTTCCTTCCTGCTGCCGCCTTGGTAGTTTTTCTTCCATTTTCCCCCTTGCCCCGCTGCAAGCACAGCTCGCTTTCGGGATGGGGGCGCCTGGCCGCAGGGCGCCGGCGCTGGTTCGGGCAGACCGAAAGCCGCTGGGAGGGCACAGCCCTTCCCCAGCGCCCGCGGACCCGTGTGGAGCTCTTTGCCGACGGCAACGCTCGCGAGCGCCCGGATAACAGCACGGCACCCGGCCCGGCTGCCGGGGCTGCGGTGCTGGGAGCCATCCGTCCGCCGCGGAGGCCTCGGCCCGTGCCGTTTCCCACTGCCTCAGTGGGATGCAAGCCCGGGAGCCGGCGCCTGGGGGCCGCTCCGCAGCACATCCGCAGCTGCGGCTTTGACCCGAGCGCTCCCCGAGCGGATGCCCTCGGCAAGCGCAAGCCGCAGTGGTTTCCTCCGAGCAAGTAGCTCCAGCTCCCCTCACGCTGCCCCGGTCGGGCTTTTACCGGGATCTAAGCACCATCCTCCAGGCTCCCGCTCTTCCGTGCAGGCAGATCCTCGCTCCGCACTGGGTGGGAGGGTGAGGAATAGGCGGAGGCAGAAAAGCAAGCCTGCGGATCGAGTACCTCGGCAGGCAGCACAGAAAGAGTCCGAGGAGAGGAGGCGAAAGCCAGGCACCCGCAGAACTAGCGAGGAGGGTCTACAGAAGGACGGGGAGAGGAAAAACAGAGCTGGGGAAACGAGTCGCCACAGAAGGGGGGGGAAACAAAAACCAAACCCAACAACGAGAAACCAAACCCGAGACATCAGGAGCCTGAAAGCCTTCAAGGAAAAAGCACAAGCGCCAGCAGCTGGCATTCAGAGCTGTGCTGCTCCGGGCACCGCTTAGCCGTGTTAACCATGCTCCCGGCGGACCCAGAGTGCGGCACGCGCCGGCGGGGCAGAGAGCAGCACGTGCTCCCGAAGCTGGCAAACAGCAGCCGATGCGGAGAACCTGCCAGCTGCCCTCCGAAGGGCCGGGAGCTCGCGAAGGACAACAAAAGCGACCGGCCAGGCCACGATTTCGCACGGTCCAGCTGCCTGGGGGGAGGCCGTGGGAAGCGCTAAGCCGTAGGGGAGAAACGCCTGTCCGGATGGGTGCTGCAAAACGCTGGCTAACGAACCAGGCAAGCGATTCCGGCCCAGCGACGGGTTTACGCTGCCGGCCAACAAACGAATCCCAACCTTTAACAACCACCTCCGCAGCCGACCGGGACCTAGGGCTGCCGGGAAATCAGCCGGCATGAAAAGCGCTGGGCCGGCACCCGACGCGCAGCTGTCAGGGTCTGCGGCGGGGCGAGCGTGTCGGCCGCGCGGGGAGCCAGGATTTTTGCCTTTGGGGTTTGCTCCGCAGAGCAAACGGCTTCCCAAAGCTCGGCCCAGAGGGGGCAGCGATTGCCAAGGGGCCGCGTCCAAAAACAGGGGAGCAGCTCCCTCGTCCCAGAGCCGGGCAGCAAGACCAGGCCAAGGGAGAAGGGCTTGAGCACGGTTCAGCTGCAATAACCCGACCGTGTCTAACGGATCCAGATCCAACGGCAAAGATTCCCGCAGTTAGCAGCAGGTGCCTTAAGCGCGCAGGCGAGCTGGGTGCTTCCGGGGGCCGGAGAGCAGGGAAAGGAAAGCACGGCTGCAAAGTCGCGTTAGAGCGACTAACAAGCCCCAAGATGACAGGATTTGTACCAGAGGAGAGGTCCGACAAGCCTCTGACCGAGGTCTCCGGCCAGCACGGAGCTGCGGAGACCACGGGCTCTCCTCTCCCCCAGCCCTTTGCTCTGCGAGTCCTCTGAGGCGCCTGAGCCGATCTAAAACAGCACCCAGAGCTCTCGTAAGCCCAGACTGCGCTGAAGAGGGCTGGAAACGCAGGTCATTATAGACTGCGACTCCTGGAACTGTTACCCAGGTTACCTACGGTCCCGCAAGGTGGCAAAAGTCAAGCTACGCTCAACCGGGAAAAGACTTTTCCAGCTGGTTTTCAGCATTACTGAATGCGGCTGAAAGAGAAAGGGGGAGGCTGCGGGAAAGGAAGAAAAGCAGCGGGGCTAACCCGCAGGGACGGGAGCACAAGACACGCTCCCGTCAAAGAGCCGCCCGCACACAGCTCTCGTAATGAGCCTCGGGCGGATTTCCCCAGCGTTAATGCATCCAGCCGCAGCGTTCGCCGCCACTACTATTTTTCATTGAAAAAACAGCCTGAAATTGGAGAGAGCTGTGCTGAACGTCTCCCACCGCAGTCGCTGGCAGGTTTCTGTCGCAGTTTGAGCTGAGCTCCGGGGCGCTTAATGCGGCAGCGTGCATCCCAGGGCGCCTTCAGCCCCACGGCCCACAGCTCGCCTGCTCCCCGCGCTCCCTCCTCGCTCGGCTACGGGCAGGAACAGCCCCGGCTGCCGGACGCGGGGCAAGGCAGCCTCTTTAGGAAGAAAGCTAGGGAGCTTCGCTACGCCTGCTCCTTCCACCTCCCTTCGCACTGTGTTTAACCGCTGCGGCAGGGCCACGGCTGGAGCGGAGACGCCGGCTCTCCTACTGCTCTCCGCCGCAGCCGCAAGGAGGGAGAGCTTAGGAACGAGCCCGGGTTTTGCTCTTAGGAGGGACACACACGCTCTGTTCTTCTCCTGGCCGAAGCAGAGGTAAGGCTGCTCTCGTTTTTACGGTTCAAGAAGCCGTGCAGCAGCGTAACAAGCTTCCGGAAGTGGAAGGCACAAGGTTAGTAGCGGTTCAACCCCAGTCACCTACAGCAGCAGCACGCAGCTCCACCCAGCAAAGCTCACCTTTTGAGCCCCCGAGAAAGCGTGGTAGAAGCAGGAAACGTATGTCATGATGGCCTTCTCATCGGGCCTGAGAGTGCCTACAATATCTGCGCAGAGAGAAAGGGAGGAGAAAGGGTGAAGGAGCAGCACGGGAATCTCCAAACCCCTCGAGCATGCAGCGGAGGGGAACAAGCGCTTGCTTGGGACCGGAATCCAAACCGGAGCTGGCTGACGGGGGGTGTTTTTGCTGCTGTGCTTCCTTTGCTTTACAGCCCAGCCTCTTTCAGAGCGCTGAGGCCTTGTTTTCGAGACGTTAGTTACCAAGTTGCGTCAGGCAGCGTCCCGGAGCTTGCAGAAGTTTGCTGGTGCCCCGGGTTATTACCAGATTGGCGCTCTGCCCGTCACTTGGCCTAGCTGCTCTGGTGTGAAATTACAGATAGAATCAGGGAAGCCAAGCAGCTTTTTAAACCCGCGTGAACAAACTGAGGTTTGGTTCCCGGTCAACGAGAGACAACGGCCATCTGAAAGAGAAGTCGAATGAGTGTAGGATGCCGCAGTTGGGAAATGTTACAGCAAGATGGACACAGCCGCCTCCGGTACCTTCTGAGCCCCAGAAAAGGCATGGTAGAAGCTTGACACATAGGTCATGATGGCTTTCTCGTCAGGGCGGGCTGTGTTGACAATGTCTGCAAGTGAACGACAAGGGTTAGATCGAGAAGGGGGTGCTCGCTTCCTAACGTGAGCCAGACTCGCTCACCAAGCTGCGTCTAGCGCCACGTCTAGAAGCCAGCTCTTCTTTACGCTGGAATCCCACAAACAAGCAGCTCTTAAAAGCCAGCTAAATACACCTGTACAGGCAGAAGAGCGGGTTAAAAACAGGTCCCATTACATTAAACGACCTCCCCCCGAACCCTGAGCAAGGCTGGCCACCAGCGTATTGTCTTGGCGCCTGAAGGGGGAGATTTTCCATCAGAACTTGGACATTAATCGTACGTGGAGGGAGTCGCCCTTCGGCAGCAAGTTAAAGCTTGAAGTGCCCGGACAGCTTACCCTCCGCATCCAACATCTTGGGGATGTCCAGGTATTTCTCTGCCACTTCAAAGGCGTTGTTCAGATTTGTCACAGGGTCGTCCTAGAAAGAGGGGGAAAAAAGCTACTGAAGGGCCCGTCCAAGCGGATCACGGCTTCAAAAAGCATAGAAGTGTCGCAACAGCTTGGCCGCACGCATCCCTAATCCAGAGATCACCCAGGAAGCAGCAGCTATTTTCTGAATCCCTATCGGTTTCCCATTCCTGCTTCACAGAGAAGACGCAGAGGAAGTTTTCGGATTTGCCAGTCTGTCCGTCTGCTGCTGAGGCGGTGAGGCAGGTGGACTGAAGGGCAACTATGCTTCTCCGTCAGCTCAAAACTCAGTATTCGGGGGAGAAAAGCAGCAGAGAGGCTGTACTACCGCAGAGCTTTACCTTTCTGAGCTTGTCATATTCAATGAGCTCGGGTCGGTGCCTGTGGATCAAGGCATTGAAAGCAAGACCATCTTTCCAGCTGCAAGAGAGGAGGAGAGAGTGAGACTGCTGTTGCAGGGCAGGGGTTAAATTCACGCTGCCGACGACGATCGCGGAGCGCTGCGTAAAGGGTCCCCTGACACCCCCCTCCTGTCTCGGCCCTTCTACTGCGAATTAGTAAACTGGGGGGAAAGGTATAAATCGTGCATCTTCCTCAGATCTAGCCTTGAAAACCTCTCCTGGAAAGGCAGCCCAGAGAAGGGGCAGAGATTTCAGACTAACTGCAGCAAAAACACATGGGAGTTGCATTTTCCCTGCCAGCTGAGCCATGCCGAAAGCTTCTCCAGATTAAGAGTAGGCCCCAAATACTTCCGAGAAGCCTCAAGGCTGAAGGAGCAGGACTCATTTCTTCTGAAGGGCGTAACGGAGCCGCTCCCAGAGCCGAGACGCCCGGAAGCAGCCTCCGGAGCAGTCACCTGATGTGGAAGTTCTGCACGTTGACGTTCTTGTACGGGGCCGTCTTCCGCTGACACCACAGCAGCAAGCCTTCCTTCGCGGAGGTCTCTGCAAAGGGACGCAACAGGTCAGGGCTTCGCCCCGCAGCCGCTCTGAGCCCGCAGGCGCTGCTCAGACGTTTAGCTGAGCTAAGCGCAGATCCCGTTAACGGCTGAAAATTGTCCCCCGCTAAAGGGAGGCCGCTCAGCCAGCTTGGTGGCCTCGCGAGCGAGCAGCGCAGGGCTCTAGGTTGGGTTTAGTTAACGACGCCGAGCACGCTTCACCCGACCGGCGCAGGCGCCCGTACATACCCACCCCGGCCTCTTACCTTCCACAGAGATGTCCTGAATAGCGAATCTGAGGATAATCGTCCATATCATGCCCAGCGTCATCTTCGCGTTACCGTCCACGATCTCTGAAAACGAAAGGGAAAGCCGGACTTTGAGCTCCCTGCGGCTGGAGACGGCGGATGCCGCTTCCCATCCACGCGTGCCGGGAGAACAACTTCAAGAGGCACCGGAGCGGTGAGCCGTCAAGGGCGGCCGGCCGCTCTTCCGAGCCACCAGATGCCGAGACGGCACCGTAAGCACATCTAGGGAGACATTTGTTGATTTGTGGCTTGTGAGAGCTGGAGGATTGCAGGCCAAGAGCTCATCACGACGTCTGGAGACCGGGACGGCGCTTCAGCAGAGGACACCTGGACGCTAACCTGCTGCTGCCTGGCGTGACACCAGTGAGGGCCATGTCTAACGCGGCAAACGGGTGGCACAAAACGGCTCCCTCCTGCCCTCCCCGCTTTCTTTCAGGTGCTGAGGAGTGAGGCGGGAGCTGTCAGAGCAGCACACAAGATGCCCGGTGCACGTGGATTTGGGCTTGTCACCCAACCCGCTCCACGCTTTGGTTTCACTGCTCGAATTAGCCTGGTATTTAGGGAGCTGAGCGGGGAGACGATGCAGCAACACACAGCTCGCCGCCCACCACACATTGCATCCCCGCCCCGAGGCCTTCACGAGCAGGTAAGTCCAGCTCCGGAGCAACCGCCCTCCACGAAAGGAAGATGTTTTCCAACTCCAGCTGTTAACGCCCGGCTTCGGGTGCTCCATCCCGCGCTGCCACACCACGTTGGCTTTGAGCAGAGCCTCCCTCGGAGCTCAGCGCAGCCCACATCTGCGGCGCCTCCCGGCAGCGTCCCGCAGCAAAGTTCGCGCCGTCCCGGCCACGCTCATTTCCACGGAAAAGACTTCGGGATCGCCTCCAGGCCGGAGAGCAGCTAGAAGGTGTTTGCTTGAACAAGGAGGTGTGAAACGTCTCATGTCTTGAGCAACCAAACCCTCCCCAAAACGAGCGTGGGGGGGGGGATTAAGCCGAGACACTCCAAGAGCAGTCGCCTGCAATGACCATTCGGCTGACGCGGGGGAGACCGCGGCGGATAAGCCGACTGTTGTAACCGCCGCCACACCCTCGCGTCTTGTCTCTTCACGCGGTGCCGGTCGGAACACGCACCGGTTTCGGGAACAGTCAGCCTTCCCCAGCAGCAAAGCGACGCCAGCCGACAGACTTCAAAGCCGAAGCCTCGGCGCGAGCCGCCGCGCTTTGCGCTCTTCAAACTGGCTCCGCAGGGTGAGCCGCTGCCAAGCGGGGCCCGGCGGCCTCCAGCGCGGCTGCAGGAAGCTCTCCCGAGCTCCAGAACCGGCCCCGCGTCTCGAAAGAAATCCCAGGACGAGCAGCACAGGCTCTGAACCGCACAAGCCAATTTAGCACGGTCTGGTGCCGGTCGCTGCCCAGAAAGATGGACTACAGCCTGCTAGGAAAATCTTCTTCCAAAGCCTCAGCGTGGCCCTTCGGGGCATAGGGAAACCTCAAAGCGAGGGGGGAGGCGGAATTCAATTCTGTATTTAACCAGCTGCTCCGAAGCTGGCACATCGGCGGCGACGGTGCTGCGTATTCTCCCACACAAGCGCGGAAGAACAAGACGCTGTGTTTCCACGCTGCGTTCGCATTTGTTATGCAAATCCTCCGAATTCAGGGGTTCAGCGTAAACGAAATCGCCAGCCAGTTGCCGAAAGCAAGTCCCGCCAGCGGCGGCGCAGGCACCGGGCGCGCTGTGCTTGTTTTGCAACTTGAGAAAAGCTGAAGCAAAGGTTTCCTGGTCTGTGTAACCAGGTTGTTTTTATACTGATAGACCAAATAAATACAGCTGGGACAGAGGCAGAGCCGGGAGCTGGCTCGGCCGTAGAGAACCACGCGACTAAGGAAAATCCGAGATCCTCATCTAATGGCAGGAATTTTGTTTTTTAAATCAAAACAGTTTTCCTGCCAGAACGTATACTTGGCGAGGTTCAAAGGAATACCAGGCAGAAGGACTTGGAACCACGCAGATACAAATATGAGGCTTTTGGGGCGATTTTCTTTCTGTTTTTGATCCGATCACTAATGGCAATTAGTCAGAGACAGTGGCAGGCACCCACCTGATGAGCCCTAGAGAAAGTCAAGCCTTAAACTGATCACTAAACCTCACCGCAGGCAAAAAAATCACCGAAGCACCTTCAGATCGCCCCTGCTATTTGGCTTCCCTTTGCGTTAGGCAGAAGCGGAGAGGTGCAGCTCGGGCTTTGCTTAAAAAAGCCTCGTTCAGGATGAGCTGCACCTTGTCCGGGCCTCGAGCTTGGGGCAGGCTGGGATAAACCATCGTTTCTGCTGAGTCCAGCGAGAGCAGGTTGCGCAACAGCTTCCCCGAAATCGCCGCGACCCCGGCGAGGGAGGCGCCACCGCCTTCGACCTTCAAACCCCGACGCGGCAGGCGGCAGCCGGGTTCACCTCGGTGCTTCCTAGACCGCTGACATCGCCGAGGGCAGCCCAGCGCGGCGGCGCTCGGCAGGGCAGCGGGAAGAGGCCGCGGGTCCCGCGCGGCACGGACGAGCTGCTGAGGGTGAGCCTTCCCGCTACGGAGCGCGGCCCGGGCACGGAACGGCCCCAGGAGCCGAAACGAGGCGCGCTGGAGCAAACTCACCTTCAGCTCCTATAGAGACCAGCTTGACTCCTTTGCTAGCTATGAAGTCGAGAGCTTTGTTCACGTTGTTGATTTTATGCACTCGCATTTTGCCCCGCTCTGGTTTTGGCAATCGTTCCCCTGGGGGAAAAAAAAAAAAAGGAAATGGACAGGGTCAGAAGCTTTGGTTTAAGGTAAAAGCTAAAGAACATCAAGGAAGAGAAGGCAGATGAGCCCTTCACCACAATGCTGGGACAAAATCCTTGCTTTTAGGTATTTCTGCACGTTTCTATTAAAACCCCCCCACAAATAATGGGGTCCAGCGCAGGGCAAGGTCTCCTTGTGTCCTACAGAGCAGTGCGACTTCTCCAGGAAGATTTTAACAGGCGACCGGCAGCGAGAGCATCTATCGGTACCGCGGAGCCGGCGTGCTGCGCCCGCAGTCGCTACGGAGGCCGGCGGGGTTACGCCGAAACGTCCTGCCCGGCACGAAGCCGGAGCGCCGCACTCACCCGAAATCACCTCCAGAAGCAGCATGAGCTTGAGGCCGTCGCGGAAGTCCTCGTCGATGTTCTCGATCTGCGTGCCGGCCTTCCTCAGGTGGGAGTTGCACCAGGCCGTGAACGTCTGCAAGGACAAGGCGGGGGGGGGGGGGGGGGGGGGGGAAGGTGAGACCTTTTGGGGGCCCAACGTTGCAAAGTGAGGCGAACGTCCAGAGGAACGGCGAACCCCCTTCCGCCCGCTCGGAAACGATGCGCCAGGCTCAAGGGTGGCCAAACCTCGCTGCGCACGAACTCACCCGTTTTGGGCGTTTCGCTGCCTGCTAGAAGGGGGGCGATGGTGGTTTCCGCTTCGCTGCCTGCGGACCCGAAGCCTCGGCGGGGGAATAAGCCGCGTCGCCCTGAACGCGGCGCTTGCAACTCGACAAACCGGGAGCAACGTCCGAAAAAACGGGATTAAGGGCCTAAGGGGCACGCTGCGAACGGCTGCGGAGCCGGAAACCCACTGAAGGGACAGGTTTTGACGGCTGCTGCTCGTTCGACAGCTCCCGGACGCCGTTAACCGACACTCTGCCCCACGCAGGGCCTTCAGCGCGACGAAACGCGAGGCTCCGAGGAGCCGGCGGCTCCTCCGTGACGGAGGGTCCTTGGAAAGCTCCTCCAGGTGCTGGGAAAAGCGGGTGGCTACCACCGGCCTCGCCACGAGCGTTTGGGGCGTCGTAATAACACCCGCTGCTGCTTCCCGGCTCTGCAGCGGAGCGAGGGGCCGCTGGGTGGGGGTGGTTTCCGAGGGGAGGCTCGTCCCCGTTTCCCCCCGGCTTTTCCCCTGGAAAGGCAGTGTCGCCTCTCCCTCGGGCCCCGGGGAGGCCGCGGGGGCCGGGTCCGCTTGCCGCCCCCCCTCTCTCCGGCCGCCGCGGCCGTGCTGGGGCGCGTGAATGAAGTATTGTTCGGCGGCCGGGCCGGGGCGGCCAATGCTTGCCGGCCCCGGTGAGCTCACGGCCGGGGAATGCTGCAGCGACGGTTTTTAATGAGCCGTTCGTCTGGCGAGGATGAGGGGGGGGAGGAAGGCTTCCCCCCCCCCCCCGGGAACGAGGGAATCGGCGTTAAAAGACGCGACCACGCAGGGACTCTGCCCGTGGTGGCTCGGGAGCGCGGTCGCGGCCGCAGGTTTCATGCCGCGGGCGCCCACGGGGGGCGGACGGAGGGAAGCCGGCGTCTCCCACGGATCCGTCTTCAAAGCCGGGGAAGGGCGGCGGGGAAGGGGAAGGAAAAGACGTTTCGAAGACCGAAACGCAAGGCCGAGGAGGCGCCGGGCGGAAGCGCTCCTGCAACCGAGCCCAGTTTACTTCCCGGCGCAGCGGGGCCCACGCTCCGCCGCCACCGGAGAGACCTCTCCCGCATTGGCGGCGACTTCCAAGGGCTCCTCAGGAAGACGGAAAAGGAGGTAGCAATGTGCTGAACCGCGGCCGAGCAGCGTTTCACCCCCAGCGGTCCGCCAAACCCTTGCCCCCCATCCCTCGATTCCCTGCTCCGGCAGCGAGACGGCGGATACGAAGCAGCTTCCGGACCAGCTGCTCCCCATGGTTATTTGGCATGGCCGAAGCTTGGTCAACCCGGGCTCTGCTTGAGCTCCCCGGCTCCCACAGCATGCGGCCTTGGGATATATGGAAAGGGACTTTTTTTTCCAGTCCTTTGCTGTTTCTCCGTTGACCGAGGGCCGAACCGGCCATCAGGTGGAGACAAACCGACGGAGCTGAGGAAGGCAGCTTGCCCCCAGCCAAAAACGTTTGGTTTCCACCAAGCGACTTTCACGGTAGCGTCCCAAGGAACAACTTGGGCTGGAGACCACCGATGGCATCGGAGCTGCCAGGGTGAGGAGCGGCGCGTAGCCGCTTTCGGAGGTTTTTAGCCAAAACCGAGCGTTCCTGCAGTCAGGCTGCTAAGCCGGGCGGCCCGGGTCGGTTAAGGTTAACCAAACCCAGCTTTCGCATCTGCAGCTACTTATCGGGTTTACAGAGGGGTTTTTAGGACAAGCAGCATCCTCCATCCCGGGGACGGGAGCTCGGAAAGAGGGGACGAGGTGGCCGGCGCCGAATCGCCGAACGAAACGCTGCCCGGAGGCAGCCAGCAGCAGCCGATCCAGGCTCGGCCCCTCGCCGTTCACCCGAGCCGGCCGCCGGCTTCGCGGCGCCCGAAGAACAAACAAGCCGGGCCCGACCTTGCGCGGGAGAACCGGGTCACCTCCGACGGCGAAACGATAAGTAACGGCTCCGCTTGCTCGACGCCGCGTCCCAGAGGACGTTCAAAGAGCGGCCACGATGCCGGCGGAGCCCAGCGCCACCCGGCTGCTCCCAGGGGACCCCGAAGGGAGCCCGGACGGGCTTGCCGGCCCCCTGGAAAAGCCTTAGGGACTCCAAAGACATTAAATGCTACAACCTATGCCTGCGCTTCCTATATATATTTATATATATTAACCGCTCGCCTTATTGCTGCTCTTAGGCCCTTCTCTGCCCCGCGGCTCGCTGGGCCGCTGCTCCTCTCGGCACCCAAAAACACCCGGGTGCCCTGGTGGGTTCGGGGGAAGGTGCCGGCTGCCGGAGCCGTGGGGACTTGGTGTGTGACAGGGGGGAATCGGCGGGCGAGGGGCAGCTCCGTCGACGATCAGCCCCGGTTTGGGGGCCGCGGAGCAGCGCCGAGCCTGCAGCCCCGGCCAGAGGGGGATGACGATGACGACGATGACGACGACACACCTCTCTCCCCACTCCCCTCCGGCGCGGCGTCGTTAACGCAATCGGAGGCCGGGGAGGAGGAGCGAGCGAGGCGATGGGAACGGCGGCGGCTGAGTCAGCGGCTCCGCCAGGGCCGGGCCTGGCACGGCCGTTCGGGGCGGCCCTACCTATTCCGCGCTCGCCTCCCGCCGAGCCGCGCGGGGGCCGGCCGGGCCGGGCGTCTTCCTCCTCCACGCGGGGGCTGAGCCAGCGCGTGCAAAAAAAGAGAGAAAAAAAAGAAAAAAAGCACCCAGGAGAGCGCTGCTGCGAAAGTGTTTTGACGTCTGCGGTCAGGCTGGAGGTGGAGAGCGGAGACCGTTAGAACCAGGCGGTTTTTAGCGGAGCCAAGGGGCAGCTATCAGCGCACTAAAACCGGCTGGTTTGGAAACCCGCCACGTTTCGGGGCGGTTTCGCCATCCGCCGGCTCTGCCCCCTTCGAGGGCAGCTCGGCGCCCGCAGGTGGGACGCGGCGCCTGCGGGACCTTGGCGTCCCGGTGCTGGGCCAGCGGAAAGGCAGCCGGAGATCGGAGCGCCTGGACGGGACGGGCTCGAACACGCCGTCAGCAAGGGGCCTCCCGGCACGGCTCGGCGGGGATGCTCATGCTGAGACGACTGCCCTGAGCTCCCGGTCACTGAGCCCATGTGGTCCTCCTGGCCACCGAGCCCAGGTGGAGCTCCTGGCCACCGAGCCTATGTGGTCCTCCTGGTCACCAAGCCCACATGGAGCTCCTGGTCATCGAGCCCGCAAGGAGCTCACGGCCACCGAGCCCACGTGGAGCTCCTGGCCACCGAGCCCATGTGGAGCTCCCGGTCACTGAGCCCATGTGGTCCTCCTGGCCACCGAGCCCACGTGGTTCTCCTGTCCACTGAGCCCATGTGGTCCTCCTGGTCACCGAGCCTGCGTGGAGCTCCCGGTCACCGAGCCCACATGGAGCTCCTGGTCACCGAGCCCATATGGAGCTCCTGGTCACTGAGCCCGCGTGGAGCTCCTGGCCACTGAGCCCATGTGGTCCTCCTGGTCACCAAGCCCGCATGGAGCTCCTGGTCACCGAGCCCATGTGGTCCTCCTGGTCACCAAGTCCGCATGGAGCTCCTGGTCACTGAGCCCACGCGGTCCTCCTGGTCACCGAGCCCACGTGGTCCTCCCGGACCGCGTCTGGGCTGCCCTCCGAGAGGGGCCCCACCCTCGCCACCGCGGGTTTCAAAGCGTCTCTCTTCCCCGGCGCAGGCGGCCCGCGCTTGTTTTAGAAACGCTATGGAAACTGCCGCGGAGCTAAAAATAGCCGGGGAAGAACAGAAGGTAATTAGAAGCCTTCGAGCCCTCCGCAAACCTCGCTCGAAGCTCATTTCCTCAAAAGATCGCAGCTCCCTTCCGAGGCCGCCGGCCGCCCGGCGCTCCGCACGCAGCCGCGCGTTAGCCTGCCGGGATTAAACCCCGTCGCCCGCGTCCTCCTCTCTCGGTGAGCAGCGTCGACCGAGAGGCGAAAAGCTCAGCTCCGAGGCGCAAACTCCTGCTCGCTAGCTCCTGCTCAGCAGAGACCCGCTGAAAACGGGAAATTGGAGCCGTCTGTTTCAGCAGAGTTTTGCCCAAACTCTGTCAAGCCCCTGGGAGAAGGGATGAGGGTAAAGAAAGCAGGAGCTTTCCCGGCCAGGAATGGCACCCGCCGGCTGCCGGCTGCTCCTCCGAAACCTGGGCTACAGCAGAGGCGTTCAGAGCTTCTCGGGCTGCCACCGACTCACTTGTGCTGATTTTGAGATGCTCAAACTTTTACAGCTTCGGGAGTAGACGCTTCGAGCGCTCCCGAGAGCAAACCTCGACGGAGGCAAGCGCTTTCTGCCGCAGCGGGCGAAGCGGGGACAGGCTGGCGGCTCGCTTCGAGCTCAAGCTCCTGAAACGAGGAGCCGCTCTCCGGATCAGACGAGCAAGATTTACTACAGCTACTTCACGGAGCGGGCAAAGGGCTGCTTTCAGGGAGCAACACTTTTCCGAATAGAAGTTACTAAAAAAGGAGATTCTCCGTACGCTTCTGGAATTTCCTTCCCACGGGAGGCTCCGGAGAAACGCTTTCCAGGCATTGTGTCAGAGCCGCCTTTGTCGCGGGGGAAGAGGTGGCGACGCACCTTCCTACGGGCCTCGGCGGCCGGGTTAAAGCCCCGTCCTGCGTCGAGGGGAGACCGCGAGCTGGGGGGCCGCGGCTCCGCTTAGGAACGGCACCTTCGACCCGTGTGATGTTGGGAAACCTTGAGAAAATCAAGGTGCCGACGGGGAGGGAACGTGCTGGCGAGTCGCGCTGAATCCATCTCGTTGTTCTTCCCAAGACGAGGAGCTCCTGGGGCATCTCCCGAGCGGCGGGGTCCACTCCACCGGGCAAACCGGGCCCTCGCTTCGACGAGCCGAAACTTCACCTGCGGTTCATCCCGCAACGCTTCTCCTCAACAGCGATCGGGCCCCCAGACGCTAATAAAACCCCCCATTTTGCCCTCCGGCGCAGAGCGCTCCGCTCCCTTCGGAAGGAGGACGCCCAGCTCGGCAAACGCAGGCAGCCGCGACGGGACACGCGAGGGCCGTTAACCGCCCCCGGCATAACCTGCCCCCAAAAGACCGGATTGAAAAGACCGACGTCCAGCCCCGCGCTCGGACAAGCCGGCAAGGACAGGCCGCGGGAATGGAGAGGGCCGCGAGCCGCCTGCTCGGAGGGGATGCGAATCTGCCGACGAGGCGAGCGGCCGCGTACCGAGCCGCGTCAGCGTCGCCGGCTCACGGCAGCGCTCGAGGCGCGTGCGGGCCCGGCCGTTTTCCGCAGCCTTCCTTTTAAGGCAAAGGCGAGCGCGGACTTTAGACCGCCGCGAAGACGAACGCTCGCGCAGCCTCGAGCCTGAGCCGGCTTTAGAGGCCGGGGCAGGGGCCGAGCGTTTGTTTACTCGGGGAAATTTACGGGGCAGAAGCACGTCAGTATTTTTCCATTAGTTCACCGCAGACGATAAATAATCCAGCCCCCAAAAGCATCTTTATTTAGAAGTCTGCTTCCATCATTTATTTTTATTTTAGAATAACGTCTTACAGCATAGTTCTGCCCCGGACTCGCACTTCCCGGGAAGGAAAACCTGTAGGAACAGCTCCGAGGGGCAGGGATCACTCGGCTAAACGCCCCCGCAGCTTTTTTCCCTACGACAGGTTGCAACGGGGCCCCTCCAGACCAGTAATTCCCACCTCCTGCTTCTTTTAACGGGAGCATGCCAGCCGGGCCAGAGCCGCCGCTGCCGCGGAGCTGCGTCTCCTCCCCTCGGGCTGGGCCGCCAGCATCGCCTTCGAGCGCCCGCGCAGGAAGCGTGTCGAGCCGGAAACGGCTCCCGTGCTTGAAGTTCGCAGCCTGCGCTTAGATGTCTCGGAGACTAAACAAAGCCCCGGAGAAGGGAGGAATTTCTCGACACGTTTTCTTAACGCCGCAGCTGCAGGATCGATTACTGGCGGCGCAGGACCGCGGCCCGCGCTAGCCATCAGCGGGATCGCAGGGATCATCCGGTCCCATCGAGATGGGGCCTAACGGAGAAGCAGGCGGATCCGTTCCGGAAACGCGCGAGCGGGGAGACCTGCCGCGAGCCAGCGCCAGCCGAGCTCCTCCAAAGCCAGCTCTGCCGCCGGCTTCGAGGAGGAACAGCTCTGTGGGTTAAGCAGGGCAGGAGGGGAAAAAAAATAAAAAATCCATAGAAATGGGGTTTTTATTTCAAAGGGATCGTAGGGAGCGACGACTCCCAAGCCACCTCTGCCGGTGCAGCTCCACCTTCACGGCAGCCGTGGGATGAGCGACCCACCCCGGCCTGTCCCACCTTGCGTTACCCAAGGCAGGCCACGCTCCCGACACGGAAACGCTCAAAAAAAGTAGGATATTATGCAAAAAAACAGAGGTGCCGTTAGCCTCAAACCGCCTCTTAATTACGATTAGAGCAATTAGGCACCGGCTAGGTACGCTCTGCCCACAGCCATGCTGGCGGTTAGTGACTTCCCGGGGTGGCGAGGAGCCGCCGCCTCCGGCCACTTGTCATTCTCCTGTCGTGTTTTTTTTTTTCCCCCCTAATTTGCTGCTACCGAACAAACGAGGAAGAGGCCGGAGCAGGGAGATTCTCGTCATTCTTTTCCCTTATTAGGCTCTCGCCTCGATTGTTTGGGGAGACGGAGGAGAAGCGGCCGCAGGAAATGGCCTTTCGGCGCTGGCGACGGGGCGGGGGGGGGACGGAGGCCGGGCCCGGCGGTGCCTGCACAAAAGCCGCCAAGACAAGTTTCTTTCCTGCCGCGCAGCAGCTCGGAGCGAGCCGAATCCTCCCGGCCGGCAACGAATCCCCGCGGCAGGCAAAGCGGAGCGGCCGTCGCCCCGCGAGGCGGCGAACCTGCCGCGCCGCACGCGCGTCCCAGGTCCCGAGCCAGAGCGAGGTTTGCGGCTGCTCGGACCGCAGTCGATCCCCACCGGTTTTGGTCACCAGACTTCTGGTTTTAAGCCAAGTAAGAAACACGATAAAAACTCCCACAGAAAGAAAGGGGAAAAAAAAAAAAGCGCTATCGCTGTAGGTGAGTCACGGCGGGAGCCGAACACGGTGTACTCGCATTCCTGCGGGGATGAGGAGTTCCCGGAGCAGACACACCTCTCCGAACCTGGGTGTTGCCTCTCCCGCCCCAGCCAGACGCACGGAAACCCACGTTTGCAGCTGGTTAAAAATTTATCTCCGTGCTTCCAAATATTCCGCATGTGCAGCCTTTACGGAAGGGTGTATTTTTTTTTGTTTTTTTTTTTTTCCAGCGGCACATTTCTAGAGCTAAATATAAGTTCCCTGCAAGAGTTTGCCCCATTAGATCATGGGAAATTCAAGGTAATTCTCTGCTCTCTCCAGCGGAGAAGGGTTGCGAACGCTCTACGGTGATCGAAGCCCCGGATTCATTCAAAAAGCAGACGCTAAAAACCCGGATTTAGGTTGCACGTTAGTGCAAGACCAAGTCAGACACTTACGACTTCGGGATAGGGCCCTAATCGGTGTTTTAACGCACGCGCTCGCTTGCTTGCGCCCAAGCCCCACTGGAAGCCAGGAGAATTTCATCCGGCCGTTTCCTTCCGACCAATGCAGTTCCTATTCCCGGGTTCCCCCCTGCCCCGTTTTCTTTAATGGGAACTGGGGGACGAAGAGGCGAGACGCCACGCGAGAGGGTTAAGTATTTTTAGAGGAGGTTTTAAGCCAGCAGCATTCTTGGACTGGGCCCTATCCCGGACGATGGCTTCTTAGCACTAGGTCAAAGTTAGTCTCTCCGGAGCCTGGAAAAAAAACACTCCTAAAAAAAGCCGGATCGCTGCTGGACCGAGCACGGGGACTCGATGCAAGTCAGCAGCAAGGATCCAAACGCCGCCGGGGGAACCTGCACGTGCTCAGCCCGCATCTGCAGCCCATTCCCGAACCCCATCGCGGAGCACGCACGGGTTCCGGGGAGACGGCAGAGTTTTCCCTCCCCGAGCGCTGGTCGTTACAGCTCCTCGTTAAGAGGAGGCTCAGGGTAAAGCCGTCCTGTTCGGGGCTCACAAAGAGCCCCGCAAACCACCTCTGCGGCCCTTCGAGCGAGCGCTCAGGCCCAGCCGGCCGCTCTGCCCAGCAGCTCCGTCCCCGTGACCTCGCCAAACCGGCACTAACACGCCGTTATCGTTAGCAGATAAGTCGTCAGCAGTCAATAATCAAACTCGGATTTAAAGTCACCTCGGCAGGATTAAGGGGACGAAACCTTTTTTCTCCCAGAGAATCCCAAATCCCGGCCTGGGACACTGAGGGGAAGGGGACCGCTCCGAGCCTCCAAACACCCAGTTCAGCCTGCGGAAATGCTGCACGTCTGAGATTTGAAGGAAAAAAAAAAACACAACAGAAACCAACCCCAAGCCTGACTGTTTCTGGCTCCCGCCGCGGGGCTCGCGAGGAGCATTTTTCCATAATCCCCTCTGGAAGCAGCGCGGCGGCAGCCCTGCGTTAGGCCGCTTTTACAGGCTTCTGCAGGCCTGAGTCACGCTTTGGAATACGAGCGTTCCCACGTCGGAAAGCCAGGGGCAAGCAGGATTCGCGGCTCACGGCACGCAGCTGCTCGGAGCGTGACCCCCGTAGAGGATGGGGGCAACTCGGGGCTGCACTTCCTCCGGGAAGAAAATCCCCAGGGCAAACGCAGGAGTGACGGGGTAGGGGGGGGGAAAAAAAGCAGGAGCTTTTTATAGCAGCAGGTGAGCACGAGGAAAGAGGAAGGTGGCGATTTGAAGCCTGCAGAGCAATTTCCTCCGAAGGAGGGTTTCGAGGGGAATTCGCTCCGGGCACCGCGTCTTCCTAGGGCCCTAAAGATGCTCGATCTAAGCCGGCGGGAGCCGAGGGCTCTCGGCAAAGCACGAGATGTTTTCCTGCAATACCGGGAGCTCTTAGGGCCGGATGTTTGCCTTTGGAGAGGAACCAAGAATCTCGCGGAGCAGTCGAGAAGGGGCCACTCCTAGATCCCGTTCGTCCTCCCGCGCAGCTTGCCGGCGAGCGGACCTGGGGGAGGCGGAGAGAGGAGCGAAGGAGCTGGAGCCCCCGCCGGGCCGGGATTAGGCCCTTTGATCCCTTAGCATTCTCCGGCGGAGCCCAAGAGACGCCAGCAGCCTGCTCTTCACGGCAGCCCCAGCTTCTCCCCGCTCCGAAGCGGAGCTGTTTACATCCATTTAATCCCCTCTTTAGAAGTTTCGCATACACACTTGTTTTAATCTTGGCAAAAGCCTTAACGGGGGTTTACGAGCGCAGAACAAAAAAAGCTCAGGTATTTCGGCCTATTAAGAGAGCAGCTACCAGCGAGTCCTCGCGGTCCGGCCGGGCGGAAAGAAGCCGGGGAGACGCGGTACGGCGGGACGTCAACTCAGCAGCCAAACCGAGGCAGAACAAGACACTAACCAGCCTCAGTCATTAGCCCGAGTTCGTAAACACGCCAAGGTCGTTAACAAGCGCAGGACAGCCCAATATCAAACATGATGAGCGAGCTGCCGCTACAACTCATTGAAGGCGGCGGTAAACGTGGCCTGGGAAAGCAACGTGGCAACGAAGCCGAGGGCACCAGAAACCGAACCCACGCTGCAAACGCGAGATGATCCTGCAAGAAACGAGCTTTTCCTCCGTAAAACGAGGATCTTCCAAAATATTCTCGCTATCGCAGCGCGGGAGACGGCTTCCGCTCATTGGCTCAAGGACACCGTATCTGTGCAAAGTTATTTTCCCAGTGTCGCCAGCACGGAAAACGCACGGGAGTCGGGAGCGCGCAGGCAGGCGGAAGGCTGCACGCTGGCGAGGATTTGCTTTTTTTTTTTTGTGTGTGTGTGTTTGCTCGTGTTTGGAAGAACACGCAGAGGATGCAGACAGATTTTGCCCTGCTGTTCCAGTCACATAGCTGAGATTCCAGAAGAGAAACCCCAGGGACTGGACACATACCAGCAGTGAAACCGCAACCGTTTGGAGGGCTCAGACGTGCGCACGGCTTCGTACCTACCCAACGGCAGCGGTCTTTCGCTGAGCCGTGGCAGCACGTCCTGCCGTTTCGCTCCCAGTGTCCGCCAGTGCCGAGCCTTGCGGAGATCCTCGGCAAAGCCGCTAAACGCTGCGGCGTGCGGCAGCACCGGAGCATCACCCCCAGCCCCACAGCCGTTTTCGCCTGGGCATCCCCTTCCCCCTCGTCCAGTCCACGGCCGTTTGCCCCAGCCTTCGAGCGGCACGCGGGGAAGGACGGCGCCGTACGAGAAATTGGCGGGCACGGCCTGCCCCCGCCGCAAACAGAAAGCAAACGAGACTTGTTTGAACAGCGGGACGGTGACTTGAAGGCAGGAGAAGCCGCCAGGCCGCGGCTCGAGGCTGCTTCCCAGCTCCACGGCACAGCGCTTCCCGCGTGTTTTGACCGACTGTCCCCTTCCCACTACATCCTTCGACATCCTCACTGCAAATCTAAGTTTCAATTCGACTTCCTGCCCGGTTTTCGGACGAGCCCTTTCCCCCCCGCAGGGAACAGCTGACAGCCCTGAGAGTTTCCATTTCAGCACAACAGATGTTTAAACAATCTTTGCTCAAAAGCTAAGCTGCGGCCTCACCCCCTTTTCAAAGGCAAACGGTACTTGAGAAGGGAAGTCTTGACCGAACAGCTGAACCGGTAGCTCAGTAAACGGGACATTGGTGAGAGTCTGCTGCCCTTTGCTTTTTCGTGGATACCAGAAAGATGCAGGTGAGCTGTTCCCGAGGGATGTGGATTCCTTAATTTGAAGACTGCAGTGACCTTTAGCATCTGCAGAGGAAGCATTTCTAACCCCTTATACTCCTCCTTCAACAGAGGATTAGGACACTTTGAGCCTCATCCTACCCTCCTGGAGGCCTGGGGGGTAGGGGAGAAGCGTGGAGCGAAGAAGCCCTGCAGGACTTGGCTCGCTGGGATCCGAAGCTTCTGGAAAGCAACCAATCCCTACGGATTGGGTCGACTCCATGTTACGTGGCACTCGAGACGACTCTCCCGGAAAGGCGGGCTCGCCGGCCACCCCTGCGCCAGGCAAGAGGGGCGCCATGCCCGGGAGGAGCTCCGCGCCGTACCTGCCGCGCGCACGCTCTCGCGCCGGGCCTCCGGGCCCCGCTTCGGCCTCCGTCCTTTCACCCGGCGCTCACGGAGCTCCGCTCGCATCGGCGTTATTTCAAGCGAGAAGACGAGCCTGGAAGCCGATGGGAGCGCCGCGGCTGCTGCTAACTCCTGCTGCAGAGGCCTGGTAATATGCTCCAGACGCACGCAGGCTGCTACCAACTGCTGCAGACGCAGGCACGGTGGAACGACGAGGAGGAATGCAGGCTGGCAGCGAGGGAGGGGAGGCAGCGGCTGAACGCGAAGGGGCGAACCGAAAGAGCTGCGAATACCCACAGAGGAAAGCGGGGCTGCGCTCGAGACTCTGAATCGCGTGGGTCTCCCCAGACAACCAGGCAGCCAGAGCGACGCACGACGAAGCGGTTTTAGCCTCTCCCCCAAACGCCCATCAGATGAGAACAGAAGTTTCTCCTGCGGGTCTCCTGGCGCGTCACGTAAGCCTCAGCGAGAAAATTAACACCCCGGCGGCACAAAAGGCTCGCGGGGTCGCTGCCCCGGGGATTAATCCCCGCTCTGCGCCAATCAATACGGCAATATCCCGTTATAAGGGGCAGCGCTCGAGGCGGCGGCTCAGGCCACACAGCGAGCCCGCGCCGGCATCCGCGCCTGGCCCAGGGGATGGGATGCTAAATTTGGGGGCTTGCAGGCTGCAAATCAAAAAAACTCGCTCTTTATAAAACTCGCAGTCTGAAGAGCGGCTAACTAAGCCCCACCAGCTCTGCCTTCGAACCAGCTGGAATCCGTAACGTTGGCGTCGACTTTGAAGCCGGTGAACCTTGTCCATCCGCTGGCTTGACAGCTCAGCCGTGACGCGCAGGAGCGTTCGGCGTTTCCTCGTCAGGACGCTGCCGCCGCAGGTGAGGGGGCATTTTCCTCCGGCGCACCTCCGATTTTGAGCCCAGGGCTTGATTTACTATCGCAGCGTAACACTCGTAAGACTAAACAGTTCCATTATGATTATAAGGGATCATACATATGCCTAAACCCTGTCTAAATATTATGTCTTGTTGTCTATATAAGACTGCTGCAGAGCAAGATGGAGCACAGGGGAAACGGGACTCCAAAACCTGGCGGCGGCTCAGCCTGGCCCGCGTCCTTCAAACCTCTGCATTACAAATCCCAGGCCAGCTTCACGGAAACTCGGACCGGCTGCGGGCCCGAAGCAACAAATCAAACTTTTCCCCGTGCCGAGTCTCGGGCGAGACCAACAGAGGGGTTTTCAGAGATGTGGAAACGCAGGTTCGCTCAAGCGAATACGGTAAAATGGCCAGAGGAAATTTGTGCAAATCGCGCCGTCAGCGGTGGCCAGAATTCACCGTAGATCAGCCTCGACCGCTTCCCGTTTCCCCCCCGCGTCGTGGTTTTGAAGCCAGGCCCTTGGGTTTTCTGCTTCGCTTTGCCACCAGCCACCTCCCCGCTTCTCGAGGGTTAGGCGGCAGCGCCCGCGGGCGAGCCAACACGCCTCATTCCTGACTTGCTTCATCTCCACCTTCGCGCTGGGCTGGCGCTGCCCCGCCGAAGCTTTCGGCACGGCCCTCGCCCTGCCCGGGGCGAAGACGAAGCAGAGCGCCGCTGCGCCGCCGCGGCCCAGCGCGCATGAAAGGAAGCCGCAGGACTCGTTCCACCTCATTTTAGTCAAGGCCGACGCCGCATCTCAGATCGCACGCTCAAGATTGCTAATCTAGCTTCTCCCCGCCACGCGCTGCTCTCCCGCAGCTCACAGGGGCTCGCTCCGCTCCTCGGGGCGGCGCCGAGCGGAGGCCTCCGCGCTGCTTCAGGGACTTATTAAATGCTGTCACCAAAAAGGAGCTGGCGGGGCACGGCGTGGTATTTCAAAGCCCGCGACCTCGGCGTAAGGCATCGCTCCTCGGAGCGGCGGCGGCGGCGGCAGCGCATCCTTCTGGTGACTCTTTGGGCCACGTGCGGGGCTTTCAGGAGCACGAAGTGCCACCCGTGGAGATCCCCCCCCTCCGTCTGCCAGGGACAGGGGACACAAATCTGGTGAGAACTGCCCGCGATTGCAGCAGCGTCGCCTGCAGTATCGCCTCTGATAAGGAGAGAGCGCAAGATCCCCACGCGCTACCAGGCTTCGCTTCCACCACCCATCGCAACAGCCCTTAGGACCTTCTCCCCGCATTGGGCATTGAGTAACCGCCTGGCGGTTATTTTTAGACCCATCCGTCTCGCCCATCCCTTATGTCTCATCGTTTACCAGCCTGATTACTCTATAAAAGAGAAGCGACCGTGCCCAGACCCTGCCGTCGTAACCCGCGCGCAGCTCCGGTGCCCTGCATGGGGGAGACCCCCGGAGACCAGGCCTCCGCCGGCCAAGCTCGGCCGCCCCCGGCCTGCGGGCAACAACTCGCTCCTGACCAAAAAAAAGCACCAAAACCAGGGCCAACAGCAAGAAAAGCCGATTACACCCCAAACTCGCTCGGAAGCGTTACTCACGGGGCAGCAACGGCTAGAGTGAGCTGGCAGAGCGCTGCTCCAAGCATGATTTCAGCGGCGTGGAGGAGGAGGAGGGAGCCCAGCGCCTGGCACGCGCTTCCTTTACCACCGCTTATGCCATTTAGCTGCCTTTTTTTTCCTCCAAAACAGTGCAACTATGGCAACAACCCCCCAGCACACACAGTTACAGGTTTATACAGGTGTGCACACCAGTGCAGCAGCTTACATTGCTTCTCCCAAACCAGTTTAAGGCCTTACAGTAGTATTTGGGAGAGTAGCATCAACCGAGCCGCGCGGAAGTAACTAAACCCGCGTCGCTTGCTGGGTCAGACCTCGCGCGGGAGCACCGGGAGCCGGCAAGGAACGACGTCGGCAGCCGGCACGAGCCAGGCCGGCCACATCTACAGCCGGCGACGCACATCTGAAAGCACTTTAGCTGGAATGCCGTTCGAAGCCGCGCACCAAGAGGGCCCGAAGGATCGAGCCTCCTCGCCGCGCAAAATCAGGGCGTATTTAACCCAACTGCCAGCCCCGGCGGAGCTGCAGCCCCCCAAGGGCGACCACAGCTTGCCCGGGCTCCGGAGAAGCAGCCGCAGGCCCGGCGATTCCTCCACGGCAAGGACAGCCGAGGCGGTGGCAAAGCGCTTTAAGACGCAAGCCACTGGCCTGAGCCGAGCCGCTGTTTGGTGGCGAGAGCGCGGCACCTCTCCTAGTAGCGCATCCGCTTTGAGAGGCGACGCATCCTGCTCCAAACCACAGTCAGGCCACGAAACACCAAAAAAAGAGCAGTGCTGACACGAACCGGCCTTCGCAAGCCGCTGAAGCCACCTAGGGATGCTCCTTAAATACTCCTACAGCCGCCGAGCACGTTTAGGCCTGGTCTAACCCGACTCGGAGCAGTGCGGACACGCTCCACCGTTTTGACAAACACGTGCTTGTTACAGTCGGAACAAAATATTCCCTTTGCGAGTTCCTTCTCCTGCCAATACGGGGTCTAAAAATTCCTCCACCTCCATGAATCCCGCTCTGTATTCTTAGCTCCATCTCAAATAGCCGGCAATTAAGGTAATTAAACAAAATAGCAGATGGCCACCTTGAATTCTCCACCGCCTGCCTACAAACAAATCTGAATCACCACAAACAGTCTCAAATTATTAACCAGGAGGAATGCAACATCTGCTGCAGGTCAAAGCTCTCCGAGCCCTTCCGTTCGCGGCGCTCCGGTGACATTAGCGGAGGGAAAGGTCTCCGGCCTCCACAGCCAACGGGTCCCATGGGCGAGGTGCCACCCTGCCGCGCCAATCCGGTTTTGCCGAGGCTGCCGTGACACGAAGGGAGAAAGAAAGATGCGGCCTGCTCGGCTCGGCGCACCTCTCACCGGAAAGCAGGAGGACGATGGGGGAAGGGACCGGGATTTACGCACGCACGAGGGCTCCGGCGTCCGTTGAGCCAAAGCCGCGGCACTGCCCGTGCCGGTTCGTGGGAATAAGGCCAACCGCGGCCTGCTGCGAAGGGCTGTTTTTAAAACGGACCGGTTTTCACCCAGACGTGCCCGTACGAGCGAGCAAAGCGAACATCACGTGAATCGCCAGCAGCTTTAGGACGCGCCAGACCCCAGCACAGTGCCTGGAGCGCGGGACTCAGCCGTGCGCAAATCCGATGACAATTATCCCCGCGCACCCGTGACGCTAACCGGACCGGAAGGGATTTTGACAGCACTGGGACCCCTGGCTGGATTTGTAACATCGTACGCCCCCAGGAGCGGGAAGGATCTCTGCAATCCAACGGGATTCAAAGAAACACGTCACCCGTTTCGGCGGCTCTCCTGGATCTCGGGATTAGTGCCAGGGGTTCGATATCGGGTGTCTGAGCCTGCTAAAACACGGACATTACTTTATTTGCCGTCACGGCCAGTAACATCCAGCATCGCCCCTGTTAGTGCGTCGTAGACGCCTCAGCCGAAGGCACGATTAAACTTTTCCGCAAAGACGTCCGAAAGCACCCGAACAGGAGCCTTCGCCTCCGGTTTATCGCCCTTCTGGGCCCTCTCCGCTGGCTAAGCCCCAGCACGGAGAAAAACGCATCCAGAGGGGAAGAAGCCTGCTCCAAAGGGGCAATTGAGTCATCAGCCAGCGGGGTTTAAATTAGGCGTTACGCAGGGAGACATTAGGCGCGACAGTTCAACGGCTTGGTGGCGAGATCCGTGCAATTAGCAAGCGTTCCCCCAGGGAGCGGAGGCAGGGCAGAGCGATGTTTCCCTCGCAGGGCTCTTCTCCTCCTCCTCCTCCCGAGTCCACAGAGGAAGACACCATCCGACAGCTACGAGTCCGCTCCTTCCCGTCAGTGCATTTCGACCTGCCCATCCCTAACCGCTAGGCAGCAGTTCCATCTTCCCCAGTGCCCTTTTAGTCCCTCCTGCCCCAGCCCAGAGCCTCCCTTCCCTTCACTTCCCCGTTCCTGTCCCGGGCAGCAGATCCTTCTCCAGGGCTTTGCTTTACACCCAGCTCCGGCAGCACCTCGCTCCTCCCAGCGCGGCTCCGTCCCATCCTCCCCTCTCTCTCTCTCTCGGGGAGGGGAAGGAGAGGCTTCGAGCCAGGGCTGATGCCAGACGCGGATGCAAAGCGCCAGCCGCCAGGTGAACGCCCGCGCGCCCCTCTCCACCCAAAGGCGCCTCACGCCGCGGCATCGGCCCTGCCAAAGACGCAACCAGACCCGCGCTTCGCCGTCGGAAGTCGTCCGTGCCAGGCGTTTCGTCCCAGTTCCCCAAAACACGGCCCCTGCGGTCTCCCCGGGACCGCGCGCCCCGAAAACCTTAAGGCTCAGGTCCCAGCGCCTTGTGGCTCCCCGCCGAAACGCCCTCCGCCACTCCCAGCGCCGGCACGTCTTGTCCCCGACGGGACAGCGGGACCCACCGCCCTGCACCCGGATCCCCCAATCCTCCCCTCGGCATCCAGCGACGCTAACGCCCCCGTCACCCCGAGATCCCTTCCTGCAGGCCCCAGGACCCCCAGTGTCGTTCCGCCCCCCGTCTCAGGTCCCCCACGTGGCTCCCCCCTATCCCCATCACCTCCCAGCCCCCTCCCCGAGTCTTTCCCCCCCCCAGCAGCCCCACTGCTCCCCCCTCAGAGCCCCCTCAGTGCCCTAGTTTCCCACCTTAGGGCCTCCAGCACCAGGATCTTCTCAGGCTCCCACCGCTTCCCTCCCCCAGGGCCCCCCAGTCTCCTTGGAGGGGTCCCCCAGTGCCCCTATCTCCTTCCTCAGGGCCCCCCCACCTCCTGCGTCCCCCCAGGGCTTTCTTCTGCCCCCCCCCAATACCACTCACGCCTGTTGCAGCACCCCCAGGTCTCCTCAGGACCCCCCCAAACCCCCATCTCCTGCTTGGGGGTCCCTAGGGCTCCCCCCTGTGCTTTCCCCCTCCCCTCAGGGACCCCATCTGCCTCCCTGACCCCCCCCCCCCCAGGCCCCTATCTCCGGCCTCGGGATCCCCCCTAGGCTTTGCCTCCTCTGGGGCCTCCGACCCTCTCTCCTCGGCTCCCCCGCCGACCCTCTCCCCTCACGGCTTCTTCCTCACCCCCCCCCCCGACCCCCTCTCCTTAGCTTCCTCCCCGACCCTCTCTCCTCAGGCCCTCTCTCCTCACGGCTCCCCCCCCCAGGCCCTCTCTCCTCAGGCCCTCTCTCCTCACAGCTCCCCCCCCTCAGGTCCTCTATCCTCAGGCCCTCTCTCCTCAGAGCTCCCCCCCCCCCAGATCCTCTCTCCTCACAGCTTTCCCCCTCCCCCGACCCACTCTCCTCGCAGCTCCCCCCCCCAGCCCTCTCTCCTCAGATCCTCTCTCCTCACGGCTTCCCCCCCCCCCCAGCCCCCTCGCCGGCGCCCACCTTGCGCTGCTGCTTCTCCCAGGCGGGGTCGAGGAGGAGGTCGCGGTCCCAGTCGTCCTCCTGAGCCATGTAGTCGCCGTTGGGCCCGGGCCCGTTGCCGCCGTAGGCGTAGGGCTGCCCGGCGCTGTGGTAATCCACCATGGCGCGCTCCGCTCCGCTCCTCGCCTCGCCGCTCCGCTCCTCTCCGCCGCGCCGACGGGCTCTGCGGGCCCCTCCCGCCCCGCCCCGCACTGCGCCTGCGCGCTCCGCCCCGCGCATCCCGCCCACGGCGCCTGCGCGCTCCGCCCCGCCCCGCCCCGCCCTCCCGCGCCCCCTGCCGGCTCGGCAGGGAGACCCCACCGCCCGTGCGGCGGCGCATGCGCCGGGAGCTTCCCGCCCCGCCGCGGCCTCAAGGCGCAGGCGCGGGCGCCACGGCGAATACGCACGAGGGGCGGGGCTAAAAGGGCACCGATTAATATTCATGAGGCCTCGCCCCAGGCGCGTTGTCAATGAGCAGCCACGTAAACCCGCCCCCGCTAACAGACGGTGCGGCGCCCTCATTAATATTAACGATACTAATAAATATTCATGAGAGGGCAGGGACCAAGGCTACTCATTAATATCTAATAGCAGTGTTTAACCTTCCCACAGTTATGAATATTCAGCAGGCCCCTGAACAACGTGGGAAGCCCTACCAGGGAAAGTGCTGTGGGTGGGCCTTACATTAATATTCATGAAGTGGGCGTGGTTCCCATGGTGAGGGGCGGGGCTTGGCAAAGCAGCAGCCCCCAGGCAGTGCTATGCCCTGGCTCCCTGCTCCCAAAGACAGGGGGGAAAAGGAGGGTCCCGGACAGCTGCAGATTGTGCCCCCCACCCTGGGCTGGGTTTGCCCCCCATGTTCACATTAGCCTGGCCTGGCCGCCTGCCCCAGACCCCATCCGGGCCAGCACCGGGCTCCCAGTCCTGCCCCATAGCTCGGGACTAACAGCAAAGCAGGAAAAGCAGCAGGACGCCAGGTTTCATTCCCCCCCCAGCCCTGTGTTCCCCTCTCCCCCCACCCCGAGGAACACCCCTGTGCAGTGATGAGCTCCCAAGTCCCCTCCCCAGGACCCCCACAGCAAGCCGCCGTGGGGCCACAACCCTAAGCCACCCTTGGCCCAAGGCTTCCTGCTGCTGAGCCCCCCCAGGCCCTGCTTTGGTCCAGCTTCTCTCACCCCTGGGGCTGAAATGCTCCGAGGAAGTCCCAAAGCAGCCTCAGTTCGGGCAGGAGCCAGGGGGAAAAAAAAAAAAAAAAAACACACAGACCAGGGGCTACTACAGCTCTAGGCCCTGCACCGCCACGTTCAGCCCCCCCGAGTAACACAGCAGCCTCAAGGTGTCTCTTTTACTGGTTGAGACAACAGTTAAAAGAAGGAGCGATTAAAACAGTTGGCGACGGTGTCCCGGGAGCAGCGCGGCAGCGGACGCGTGGGGCTCAGAGGGATGACGCCATGATGCTGGAGACGCCTGCGGAAAAAGGGGTCAGCGTGGGGGCCCCGGGCCGGCGGGGGGAGGGATGCCCTCCCGCCCCGTGCCCCGATACCCACTGTCGAAGTCGATCTTCTCCACGATGTTCTTGGGTTTGATGCTCTCCTCCTGGTTGCAGATGAAGATCTTCCCGGGCTCCATTTCCGTCCAGCCGTATTTGCTCATCCAGACCTTTAACTGGGCGTCTGCAGCGGGGCGGGGGAAGAGAGGGGACACGGCTTCAGCCCACGGCCTCACCCCACGGCCCGCCCCACGCCGGGCTCGCTCGTCTCGCCTTACCCGAGAGGTCTCCAAGCATCTCGGCCAGCAGCCAGCGGTCGATGTGCTGGTACGTGATCCCCACCACATGGCAGATGACTGCAGAAGGAAGCCCAGGGCCACCGTCAGCCCGGCCGGCCGCCCACCCCGGCCGCGCTGACGGTGCCGCCGGCCCCACTCACATTTCCTCACAGAGTCCTCGAAGCCGGTGATCCCATCCAGGAGCTCCATGTTCTCATCCAGGGCTTGCTGTGGCAAGGGGGGAAAAAAAAAACAAAACATTAAACGTCCTCACCCTGGCAGGTGGTGACACCGTGCTGAACGAGAGCCGCCCGGCTGCAGGGAGGAAACTCACCCAGAAGGACTGGAAGTGGCAGGTCTCCAGGAGCTCGCCCAGGTAGAGGATCTGCCTGATGGGCCTCTCCTCCTGCTGAGGGCGGAGGAGTCGAGGGAAACGCGCTAAAAAGAGCCCAGAACCTTGCGGCTCCGCTCACAGCTGCCCTCCCCCCTCGGACACCCCTGGTTTCGCGTCTCCACAAAGCCACAATCACAACTCAGGTCCTCTCCCATCTCAGCAGCAATGGGCAGGTTGCAGCTTCCAGCGCTTGAGGACAAAAATGCCCCACCGAATTTACCGGGGACTGGAGGGGGACCTGACTCATCCCCCCAAGGGCCCCCGAAGTCATGAAGCCCCCCACCACCACCCCACATCAGCCAGACACCCCGGGAGGATACATGAGCCTGGTCAATCATACATTTGCAGAGAGTAAAGTCCGTGTGGGGGAGGTTGGTCAGGGCCTTAAGCAGGATCTGGGCCGTGACGGTGGTCTGGAAGAAGGCAGGATTGAACTGGTACCTGCGGGGAAGAGGAAGGCGGTAGGGGACGGGGAGGCCCGGCACAACCCCACCGGTGTAAGCGCCAGCGCAGGCCTCAGCCCGCAGCCCCGCGCCGGGCCGGAGGCGCCCGCCCCGCTCACAGCTTCAGCACGGCCAGGTTGGCCTCCAGGTCGTAGGCGTTCTCCTTGGCCTGCGTCTCCACGTAGCGCTCCAGCGTGGCCAGGTTCTCGGGGTTGTACCTGGGCGGTGGGAGGTGCCGCTGAGGCATTGTGGGGGCCCCTGCAGCCATACCCCCACCCCTGTCCAGCATCAGGCACCCCAGTCCCAGGGGATGTCCCTAACACACTCCCAATCCCCCATACCGGGGTGTTACCCCCCCCAGTCCGAGGTGCCCCCATTCCAAGTCAATGCCCCTTCCCTGTTTCCCACCCTGCTCCGGGTTGACGCCCCCCCCCCATTCCTGGTCCCCCCTTGCCCTGTTCCAGGTTGACGCTCCCTTCCCGGTCCCAGTGGATGCTCAATCCACCCCCAATCCTGGTCGCTGTTCCCTGTGCGCCCAGTCCCAGTTCCTCCATTCCCAGTCGCTGCCCCCCTGTGCGCTCCCGGTCCCCCAATTCCCGGCCGACACCCCCCCACACCCAATCCCCATCTCCCCATTCCCAGTTGAGCCCCCTCCATCCCCCCAATTCCCGGCCAAGACCCCTCCCCCGCCCGGTCCCCGTCCCCTAATTCCCGGCCGACACCGCCTCCCCGTTCCCGGTTCCCCCCCATTCCCAGTCGAACCCCTCCCTCCCCTCCGCTGGCGGCGCCTCCCCAGGCCCGGTCAATGCCCCCCCGCGCGGTGCCGCCGCCCCGCCGGTACCGGTCGATGCCCCGCAGCAGCTTGCCCACGTTAGCCCGCATCTGCTCGAAGAGCGCCATGGCGCACGGGGCCGCCGCCGCCGGAAGCAGAAGGGCGGCGTAGGGCTCCGCCGGCCGCGGCAACTTCCGCTTCCGGCGCCCGCGCTCGCCGGGCATGGCGGGACTGTGGCGGACTCGGCGGAGGCGGAAGGGAAGAAGGGCCGCGCACGCGCAGAAAGGAGGCAGCCCCAGGGCGCGGCGGGGGGCGCCTTATAGCGCCCCCTCACCCCGCCCCGCGGAGAGGGGAGGCCCCGCCCACCGCGAGGCCCCGCCCACCAGGCCGCGCGCCCCCACCCCACAGCGAGCGTGAGGCGGCGCGGCCTGGCCGGACTGGGCCGGATTGGGCCGGATTGGGCCAGATTGGAGCCAAACTGGGCCCAGACTGGGACGGGGGCAACGCTGGGCTCAAACTGACACACGGGGATGATGCTGGGACCATACGGGGGCCAAACTGGGATGATACTGGTGTCATACTGGGACCGTGCTAGGCCACACTGGAGCCAAACTGGGACGATACTGGGACCATACTGGGCTCACACTGAGGCCACACTGGGGCCAAACTGGGATGATACTGGTGTCATACTGGGGCACGCTGGGACCATACTGGGCTCACAGTGAGGCCAGACTGGGGCCAAATTGGGATGATACTGGTGTCATACTGGGACCATGCTAGGCTCACACTGAGGCCAGACTGGGGCCAAGCTGGGACGATACTGGGACCGTACTGGGCTCACACTGAGGCCACACTGGGGCCAAACTGGGACGATACCGGTGTCACACTGGGCCCTGCCGGGCTGCTTGTCGCAGGGGTGGGGCACCGCCCGGACGCCTGGGCCCCTTCCCGGTCTTGGCGAGGCCCCGTGGTTAAAGCGGGGGCGGCAGGTGGGAGGAGGGGGGGGGGTGTTGGCGTGAGCCCGGACGCCTGGGCCCCCACCACCACCGCAACCCCCCCCCCCCCTTTTCCCGCGCTGGCACGAGGCGGGGCTCCCCGGACGCCTGGGCCCCCGGTGGGCCGTGCCTCAGTTTCCCCTTCCGCCGCGGGCGCCGCCGCGGTGCCTTGTGGGGCGGTGGGCGCCCGGGGGGGGGTGGCGGCGGCGGCGGCAGTGGTGGTGGCGGCGGCCGCGTCCCCCCCGAAGCCGGGGGGCGGCGGCGGCGGGGGGGGGGAGACGGGGACGCGGGGGCCGGGACCCCCCCCGCCCCGTGGTGGCGGCGGCGGCTCCTCGCGGGGCCCGGCGCCGGGCGGGGGGGCCGCCATGGACCCCCGCCGCCTCCGCATCGCCGCCCGCGACCCCCAGGAGGACTTCGAGCTCCTGCAGCGCCTCGGCGGCGGCACCTACGGCGAGGTCTACAAGGTGACGGGCGCCGCGTGTCCCGTCCCCCCCCCCCCCCCCCGGGGACGTCGAGGGCCCAGGCGTCCCTGCGTGTCCCCCCCTCCAATCCTGGGGATGTCGAGGGCCCAGGCCTCCCCGTCGCCCCCATCCCATCCCCATCCCTGGGACCCCCCCCCCCCAAAATGTCGTGGCAGTGGGGCCCAGGCGTCCCCATGTGCCCCCCCTTGGGGACATCGAGGGCCCTGGTGTCCCCACGTGCCCCCAACCGTGGCCTTGGGACCCCCCCCCCAAGCGAACGCCGTGGTGGCAGGGCCCAGGCGTCCCCACGTGCCCCCCCCATCCCAGGGACATCGAGGGCCCAGATGTCCCCATGTGCCCCCCCCCTTGGGGTCATCAAGGGCCCAGGCGTCCCCACATGCCCCCCCCCATCCCAGGGTCATCAAGGGCCCAGGTGTCCCCGTGTCCCCCCCCCCAACCTGGGGACCCCCTTGACATGGGTGATGGGACCCCCACGTGCCTCCCCCCCCCCCCCCAGCCCAGGCGTCCCCGCATGTCCCCGTCCCCAATCGGGGACACGAGGGCCCAGGTGTCCCCACGTCTCCCCGCCCGGACGCCTGGGTCCCTTGGGTGGCGGCGGGGGGGGGGAGTGAGGAACATCCCTGTAAGGGCGTAGGATGCCCCAACCTGCTTCCTCCCAGTCCCCCCCCAGTTCCCCCCCAGTTCCTCCCAGTCCCCCCCAGCCCTTCCTGCCCCCCCCGCCGCCCCGGGGAACCCCGAGCCGCCCCGGCCGCAGGCGCCGGCCCAGCGCATCCGGCACTGGGGGCACTGGGGGGGGAGGTGGGGGGAACTGGGAGGCGCTGGCGGAGGGGGGGGGGTCCCGGCTCCGGGGGGGGCCCCGGCCCCCGGCCCTGAGCCCCGGCTCGGCCCCGGCCCCCCCAGGCCCGCAGCAAAGCCACGGGCGAGCTGGCCGCCATGAAGGTCGTCAAGATGGAGGCAGGTGAGGGGGGGGGGGGTTCCCCGACGGAGGGGCCCAGGCGTCCGGGAGGGCCCCTGCTCCCCCACGCGCCCGGATGCTCCTGCCTCCCCCGCCGACCCCATCTGCCCCCCCCTGGACCCCCGATACCCCCTGACACCCCTTGAGCCCCCCCTCGATACCCCCAATATCCTTTAATATTCCTAAATACCCCCCAATATTCCTTAATACTCTCTGGTATCCCTTAATACCCCCCTGACACTCCTTAATACCCTCCTGATAACTCCTGGTACCCATTAATACCCCCCAATACCCCTTATTACCCTTTACTACCCCCCAATATCCCTTAATATTCCCCCCCACATCCCTTAATCCCCCCCCGATACTCCTTAACATCTTCTGGTACCCCTTAATACCCCCCAATACCTTTCAATACTCCTGACACCCCTTAATACCCCCCCGAGACCCCCTGGGTCCCTCCTGGGATGCTCTGAGACCCTTTAATACCCCCCGGGAGCCTTTTGGGGTGCCCTGACGCCCCCTCGGGACCCCCAAAACCTGCTGGGTTGCCCCTGGTACTCCCCGATACCCTCCCGGGACCCCCCCGGGGAGAAAGAACCCCCCCTCCCAAACCACCCCGGACCCCCCGGTGCCCCCCCGAGGTGCCCCAAGCCCCCCAGTGGCTGTTGGGCCCCCCCGGGCCCCCCCGCACCCACGGGGGTCTCTGCCCCACAGACGACGACTGCGCCACGCTGCAGCAGGAGGTCCTCATGGTGCGCTCCTGCCAGCACCCCAACATCGTCGCCTACTTCGGCAGCTACAGCTGGTGAGCCCCCCACCCCCCCCCCCAAATCTGCCCCCCCCGAACCCCCCCCAGCTCCCCCCTGAGCCCCGATACCCCCTGTGTGCCCCGATACCCCTCCCGTGCTCCCTGATACCCCCAGTGTCCCCCTCTGGTAGCCCCAGTCCCCCTGGTACCTCCCAGACCCCCCTGGTGCCCCCCAAACCCCCCTGGTGCTCCCCAATAGCACCCAGGACCCCCAATCCCCCCCTTGGGGCCCCCGATACTCTCCTGGTGCCCCCCAGGACCCCCAACACCCCCCAGAGACCCCCAATCCCCCCTTTGGTGCCCCCGATCCCCTCCTGGTGCCCCCCAGGACCCCCAACACCCCCCAGAGACCCCCAATCCCCCCTTTGGTGCCCCCGATCCCCTCCTGGTGCCCCCCAGGACCCCCAGCACCCCCCAGAGACCCCCAACTCCCCCCTTGGTGCCCCTGATACTCTCCTGGTGCCCCCCAGGACCCCCAACACCCCTCAGAGACCCCCAACTTCCCCCTTGGTGCCCCCGATACCCTCCTGGTGCCCCCCAGGACCCCCTTGGTGCCCCCCAGGACCCCCAGGACCCCCTTGGTGCCCCCGATACCCTCCTGGTGCCCCCCAGGACCCCCAACACCCCCCAGAGACCCCCAATCCCCCCCTTGGTGCCCCTGATACCCTCCTGGTGCCCCCCAGGACCCCCAACACCCCCCAGAGACCCCCAACTCCCCCGTTGGTGCCCCTGATACCCTCCTGGTGCCCCCCAGGACCCCCAACACCCCCCAGAGACACCCAATCCCCCCTTTGGTGCTCCCGATACCCTCCTGGTGCCCCCCAGGACCCCCAACACCCCCCAGAGACCCCCAACTCCCCCGTTGGTGCCCCTGATACCCTCCTGGTGCCCCCCAGGACCCCCAACACCCCCCAGAGACACCCAATCCCCCCTTTGGTGCCCCCGATCCCCTCCTGGTGCCCCCCAGGACCCCCAACACCCCCCAGAGACCCCCAATCCCCCCTTTGGTGCCCCCGATCCCCTCCTGGTGCCCCCCAGGACCCCCAGCACCCCCCAGAGACCCCCAACTCCCCCCTTGGTGCCCCGATACTCTCCTGGTGCCCCCCAGGACCCCCAACACCCTCCAGAGACCCCCAACTCCCCCCTTGGTGCCCCCAATACCCTCCTGGTGCCCCCCAGGACCCCCAACACCCTCCAGAGACCCCCAACTCCCCCCTTGGTGCCCCCGATACCCTCCTGGTGCCCCCCAGGACCCCCAACACCCCTCAGAGACCCCCAATCCCCCCCTTGGTGCCCCCGATCCCCTCCTGGTGCCCCCCAGGACCCCCAACACCCCCCAGAGACCCCCAGCACCCCCCTTGGTGCCCCTGATCCCCTCCTGGTGCCCCCCAGGACCCCCTTGGTGCCCCCCAGGACCCCCAGGACCCCCTTGGTGCCCCCGATCCCCCCCGGCCCCCCCGCCGTTAACCCCCCCGTGGCGGCGCAGGTGCAACAAGCTGTGGATCTGCATGGAGCTGTGCGGCGGCGGCTCGCTGCAGGACATCTACCACGGTACGGGGCACCGAGGCGCGGGGGGGGCCCAGGCGTCCGGGCCCCCCCCCCCCGCCCCCCCATCGGACCCCTCCCCGCCACCACGGCCTGCGGCGGGCCCAGGCGTCCGGGCCCTCCGCACCCCGGCGCTGCCCTGTGATGCTCCCGTGCCTGCGCCCCACATTTTGTTTGGGGGGGAGGCCTGCAGCGCCCGGACGCCTGGGCCCCCCCCCATGCTGCTTTTGGGGGGGGCCTGCAGCACCCGGACACCTGGGCCCCCCCATGCTGCTTTTGGGGGTTGGGGGGGGCCCTGCAGTGCCCGGACGCCTGGGCCCCCCATGCTGCTTTTGGGGATTGGAGGGGGCTGTGCAGCACCCGGACACCTGGGCCCCCCCCATGCTGCTTTTGGGGGTTGGGGGGGGCCCTGCAGCGCCCGGACGCCTGGGCCCCCCATGCTGCTTTATTGGGGGGGGGGCCCTGCAGCGCCCGGACGCCTGGGCCCCCCGCTGAGCCGGGCCCTCTCCCCGCAGTGACGGGGCCCCTCTCGGAGCAGCAGATCGCCTACGTGTGCAGGGAGACGCTGGAGGTGAGTGTGCGCGTGTGTGTGTGTGTGTCCCCCCCGACCCCCCCCCCAGCACAGCACCCCGGGGCCCCCCCCGAGCCCTCCGGGGCCCCCGGCGGCGCCCCCGGGGCTGACCCCCCCCCCCAATCTCGTGCTCGCAGGGGGTCTCGTACCTGCACTCCCAGGGCAAGATCCACCGGGACATCAAGGTAGGGGACGTCGTTTGGGGGGGGGGGACGTGGGGGGGGGGACACGGGGGTCCCGCTGACCCCACCTGTCTGTCTGTCCGTCCGTCCCCCCCCCCCCCCCCCCCTTGCAGGGAGCCAACATCCTCATCAACGACAGCGGGGAGGTGAAGCTGGGTGAGCGCCCGCCCCACGGCCGGGGGGCAGCGGGGGGCCCGGGGGGCAAATAGGGGACTGGGGGGGGCTCTGGGGGGGCAAATAGGGGACCTAGGGGGCAGAGGGGGGCAAAGGGGGGACCCAGGGGGCAGAGGGGGACCTGGGGGGGGCTCTAGGGGGGCAAAGGGGGACCTGGGGAGGCTCTGGGGGGGGCAAATAGAGGAATTGGGGGGCAAAGGGGGACCTAGGGGGGCAAATAGGAGACCTAGGGGGGGAAAGGGAGGCTTTGGGAGGGCTCTGGGGGGGGCAAATGGGGGCCCTGGGGGGCAGAGAGGGACCTGGGGGGCTCTGGGAGGGGGCAAATAGGGGAATCTGGGGGGCAAATAGGGACCTGGGGGCAGAGCGGGGCAAAGGGGGGACCTGGGGGGGGCTCTAGGGGGGCAAAGGGGGACCTGGGGAGGCTCTGGGGGGGGCAAATAGAGGAATTGGGGGGCAAAGGGGGACCTGGGGGGGCAAATAGGAGACCTGGGGGGGGAAAGGGAGGTGCTGGGAGGGCTCTGGGGGAGCAAATGGGGGCCCTGGGGGGCAAAGGGGAGGCCCAGGGGGCAAAAGGGGACCTGGGGGGGTTCTGGGGGGGGCAAATAGGCGAATTGGGGGGGGGCAGGGGTGCCAGCAGGGCCTGGAGGGTGCTGGGGGGGGGCCCGAACGCCTGGGTCCTCTCCTGGGGGGGCAGCAATGGGGTTGGGGGGGGTGGATCTTTTTGGGGGGGGGGTTCAGGACCCCCCCCCCCCCACATCCCTCACGGCCCCCCCTTGTCCGTTGTCCCCCCCCCAGCCGACTTCGGCATCGCGGCCCAGATCAGCGCCACCTTCGCCCGGCGGATGTCCTTCATCGGCACCCCGTACTGGTATGGAGGGGGGGGGGGTCCGGGGGGGTCCGGGCGCCGCCGTGGGGCCGGCACCGACCCCCCCCACCCCACGGGCTGCCCCCCCCCCCCCGCAGGATGGCGCCCGAGGTGGCGGCGGTGGAGCTGAAGGGGGGGTACAACGAGCTCTGCGACGTCTGGTCCGTGGGCATCACCGCCGTGGAGCTGGCCGAGCTGCAGCCCCCCATGTTCGACGTGCACCCGCTGCGGTGAGCCCCCGGGGCCCCGGCGTCCGGGCGGGGCCACCCGGCCTCCCCACACCTCCCTTCCCACGGGAAGCACCGACGCCTTGCGCCCCCCCCCGCCCCCGCCATCGGCACCCACGGGTGGTGGCCAAGGTGATGACACCCGTAGACACGTCCCTACATACGTGTCCCCCCCCCCCCAAACCAGGGTGCTGTTCCTGATGTCCAAGAGCGGCTACCAGCCCCCCAAGCTGAAGGATAAGGCCAAGTGGTGAGTGTTGGGGTGGGGGGGGGGTGGCAGCCCGGACGCCTGGGCCCCGGCGTGGGGGTGTGTGTGGGGGGGGGGGAGCGGCGCAGCCCCGTGACTCGGTTTCCCCGCAGGTCCCCCGCCTTCCACAACTTCGTCAAGGTGACGCTCACCAAGAACCCCAAGAAGCGGCCCAGCGCCGCCAAGATGCTCAGCGTAAGACCGGCCCCGCGTCCCCGTGTCCCCGCGTCACCCGCGTCCCCGCGTCCCCATGTCGCCGCATCCCCGTGTCCCCGTGTTCCCATCCCATCCCTGCATCCATCCCTGCTCCCGTCCCGTCTGCGTCTCCATCCTGCCCCCTGCCCCCTGTCCACGTCCTCGTTCCCCATCCTGATCCTTCCTTGTCCCCATCCCTGTCCCCATCCCCATGTCCCTATCTCCATCCTCGTCCCCACTTCCCAAGTCTCCCATCCCTGTCTCCATCCCGCGGCCACCGTCCCCATCCCTGTCCCCACATCCCTCGTCCCCCACCCACATGTCCCAATCCCCATCCTCATGGCCCCGGTCCCCCATCCCCATGTCCCCATGTCCCCATCCCCACATCCCGTCCCCACGTCCCTGTCCCCATGTCCCCATGTCCCCGTGTCCCCGTCCCACGGCCCCTGTCCCCCAGCACCAGTTCGTGGCCCAGCCGGGGCTGAGCCGGACCCTCACCCTGGAGCTGCTGGAGAAGGTCCGGGACCCCGAGAGGCTCCTGGGGGGCTGCGACCCCGACGAGGAGGAGCCCGAGGTGGGGCCTGGGGGGCGCTGGGGGGACTGGGGACACTGGGAGGGACTGGGGACACTGGATGGGAGGACTGGGGGCACTGGCAGGGACTGGGGACACTGGGAGGGACTGAGGACACTGGGTGGGGGGCGCTGGGAGGGACTGGGAGGGACTGGGGACACTGGATGGGGGCACTGGGAGGGACTGGCAGGGACTGGGGACACTGGGAGGGACTGAGGACACTGGATGGGGGGTGCTGGAGGGACTGGGGACACTGGGCAGGGGGATTGGGGACATCGGGAGGGACTGGATACACTGGATGGGGGCTCTGGGAGGGACTGGGAGGGACTGGGGACACTGGATGGGGGGCTGGGGGCACGGGGAGGGACTGGGGACACTGGGCAGGGGGATTGGGGACATCGGGAGGGACTGGATACACTGGATGGGGGGGCACTGGGAGGGACTGGGAGGGACTGGGAGGGATTGGGGACACCAGATGAGGGGACTGGGGGCACTGGGAGGGACTGGGGACACCGGATGGGAGGACTGGGGTGCCGGGGGGCCTGGGGACAGCGGGGGGGCAGGGGGAACGCCCGTCACCCCGGTGTCCCGGCAGCTGCCGCCGCCGGTGCCATCGCCGGATCCACTCGACCCACCGCCGGCAGCCGCCGGCCGGCCGCGGCGACTCCGGACCTCGACCGTGCGTGTCCCCCCCCCCGTGTCCCCCCCGTGTCCCCAAACTGTCCCAGAGCCCCCGAAACAGCCCCCCACCCCTCCCCGCCCCCCAAAACGCCCCATCCTGCCCCAAAACCCCCCCCCGGGTCCTGAGACAGCTCTTGTCCCGCCACCCTGTCCCCCCCCCAGTGTCCCCATCCCCCCCGTCCCCATGCTCCCCATGTCCCCGTGTCCTGTACCCGCTGTGTTCCCCCATGTCCCCATCCATGTGCCCCATCTCCATGTGTCCCCATGTCCCCAAACCCCCCAGTGTGCCCCCCATGTCCCCGTGCCCCTATGACCCCCCCGTGTCCCCAAACCCCCCAGCGTCCCCCATGTCCCCACACCCCTGTGACCCCCGTGTCCCAACCCCCCCCAGTGTCCCCCCCCATGTCCCTGTGCCCCCATGTCCCCAACCCCCCCAGTATCCTCCCCATGGCTCCGTGCCCCGAGACCCCCGTGTCCCCAAACCCCCCAGCGTCCCCCCCATGTCCCCGTGCCCCTGTGACCCCTGTGTCCCCAACCCCCCCAGCGTCCCCCCCATGCCCCTGTGACCCCCAGCCCCCCCCCGTGCCCCCCGGCCCCCCCGCCTCACGCTGTCCCCGCAGTGCGCCCGCTCGGCGGGGTCCCGGCTGGCGGAAGAGGGGTGACACCCCGGCGCAGCCGGTACGGGGGGGCTGCCGGGGGCTGGGGGGGGGCCCGGAGGGGCCTGGGGGGTCTGGAGGGGCCTGGGGGGGCTCCTGGGGGGACATGGGGCATCTGGAGGGGCTGGGGGGGTCTAAGGGGGTCCTGGGGGGTCCCGGAGGGCCTGGGGGGTCTGGAGGGGCTGGGGGGCCATGGGGGGGTCCCTGGAGGGGCTGGGGGGCTCCTGGGGGGTCTGGAGGGCCTAGGGGGGTTCTGGGGCTCCTGGGGGGTCCCTGGAGGGGCTGGGGGGCTCCTGGGGGGTCCCTGGGGGTCCCTGGAGGGGCTGGGGGGCTCCTGGGGGTCTGGGGGGCTCCTGGGGGGTCCCGGAGGGGCCCTGGTGGGTCTGGAGGGGCCTGGGGGGCTCCTGGGGGGTCCCTGGGGGGGGCTGGGGCACCTGGGGGGGCCCAGGGGTGGTTGGGGGGGGCAGAAGTCCCCTGGGGGGCCCTGAGGGGTCTCCTGGGGGTCCCCGGTTTGTGCCCCCCCCCCCAAATGCCCTGACCCTCTCCCCAGTGCTGTGGCAGAGCCCGGCTGCGGCAGGCGAGTCGGGGGGGGTTTGGGGACAGCGCCCGGTGACACGGAGGCCGGGGGGGGACATGGGGGGGACACAGGGGCCGGGGGGAGACACGTGGGGATGTGGGTGGACATGGGGGGACATGGGGGGACACGGGGGCCGGGGGACACGTGGGGACGTGGGACACGGGGGGCCATAGGGTCTGGGGGGACATGGAGGGGACATGGGGATGAGGGGGACATGGGGGGACACAGGGACATGGGGGGCCATGGGGGTCTGGGGGGACATGGGGGGGCACAGGGTCCGGGGGACAGCACCCGGTGAGATGGGGGCTGAGGGGGGGGGAAAAAGGGACGGGGGGGGGACATGGGGTCTGGGGACAGCACCCAGTGAGACGTGGTCTGGGGGGGGGGGACACGGGGACCAGGGGGACACGGAGGGGACACGGGGGGACACAGGGACCAGGAGGGGACACAGAGGGAACACAGGGTTGGGTGTTGGGGACGCAGGGACAGGGGGTCTTGGGGTGGGGGGGGGACAACACGGGGGGGGGTCACGGACTCACGGCAGGGCCACGCGCAGGAGCGCACACGTCGGACTCCGACGACTACGACGACGTCGACATGTGGGTGACACCGTCGTCCCCCGAGGCCACCCTGTCCCCTGGGCACCGTCCTGTCACCCCCCCGGCATTTTCCTGTCCTCTGGCATCGTCCCCTGGGCAATCATCCTGTCCCCTGTCCTGTCCCCCTTCCTGTCCCCCCCCCCCCGGCATTACCTTGTCCCCCTGCATTGTCCCCTGGCATCATCCTGTCCCTGTCCCCCGTCCTGTCCTCCCTGGCATTGCCCTGTCCCCTGGCATCGTCCTCTGTCCTGTCCCCCAGCATTGCCCTGTCCTCTGGCATCATCCCCTGTCCTGTCCCTGTCCCCCAGCATTGCCCTGTCCCCTGGCATCGTCCCCATGACCTGTCCCCTGTCCCCATTGCGCAGGGAGGGGGTGTCACCCCCCGTCCCCCCCCGTCTCACCTGTCTCCTGTCTCCTTCCTTCCTCCAGACCCAGCCGCTGCGACGCCGACAGGTACCGACCCGCGCGTCCCCCCCCCAACCCTGGGGACGGGGACAGGGATGGGGACGGGGACAGGCCCCCCCGCCCCGCTCACGGCTCCGCTCTCTCCCCAGCGCCACCCTGCCCGCCGACGTGCCCCCCCGCTGCCCCCCAAGGTGAGCGCCCCCCCCCCCCAAAACGCCGGCTCCGGGGGACCCCGACGCTGGCCATGCCTTGGGGACACCTTGGGGACCCTGACGCTGGCCATAGTGGGGGGGGGGACACTGGGGACCCCAACCCTGGCTGTGCCCCAGCGTGGGGACCTCGGCCTCAGGGCAGGGCTGGGGGTGGGGGGGGGACCAGTCCCAAACTGGGGGGGGTCCCCATCCAGGCTGCCCTGTCCTGCCCCCCCACCTTGTCCCCTGTCCCCCACGGTGTCCCCATCTGACCTCTCTTCTCCCCCTCCCTTGACCCCCCCTGTCCCCCTGTGTCCCCTCGTGTCCTTGTGTCCCTCCATGTCCCCTTGTGTCCCCCATGTCCCCCCCCCCGTGTCCCCCCCACAGCCCAAGTTCCGGACAGGCTCGGGCTCGGCCGAGGTCCCCCCCGAGGACACCCGCTCGCGTCCCGGGTCCCCTCCTGGAGCAGCCGCCCCCCTCGGCCCTGGTGCGCTGCGCCAGTGGCCCCGTGGGGGGACACGGCCCCCCGGCCCCCGCCCGCGGGGGGCCCTCGCCGCCAGCTCAGGTGGGACGGGGACGGGGATGTGGGGGGGGATGTGGGGGGACACGGGGGACATGGGCCACCAGTGCCCATCCATGGGGTGACCCTCGCCGCCAGCTCAGGTGGGATGGGGATGGGGACACAGGGGACATGGGGGACACAGGGAACATGGGCCACCAGTGCCCATCCATGGGTGACCCTCGCGCCAGCTCAGGTGGGACGGTGACGAGGGCATGGGGGGGACACGAGGGGACATGGGCCCCCCCAGCACCCACTGCCACCCCAGGGGACATAGGGGGGACATGGGGGGGGGGCGCAGGCAGGTAGGACCTGGGGGTGCCAAGGATGGGGAGGTTTGGGGCACACGGGGACATGGCAGCGGGGGGGGGACAGGGACGTCCCCACGGCCCCCCCCTGACGCCACCGTCCCCCCCCCGCCCCCCCAGACCCTGCGCTCTGGTCGGGGCCCAGCAGTGAGGACCCCCCGCTGCTGCCCCCCAAGACGGAGAAGATCCGGAGAGCGGTGAGACCCCCCCCACCACCCTGTCCCCACCCCCCCAGGACCCCCTCTGTCCCCCTGTGACCACCCTGTCCCCCCCCACACTTTCCAGGTGCCGGCGGACAACGGGGGGGCCGCCCCGAAGCCGCACGTGAGTGCCGTGGTTGGGGGGGGGGGGCTGGTGGTGGTGGGGGGTCTCCCCGGCCCCCCCTCACCCCACTCGTGTCCCCCCCCCCCCCCAGGACGGTCCCTCTTCCGGAAGGTATTTGACGGGTGTCCCCCTGCGCATCACGGCCACCACCACCTGGACCCACCCCGGCACCCAAGGTGGGCGTGGGGGGGGGGGACACTGCACCGGGGTTCCCCCCCCTCCCCCAAAGAGTGGGGGGACAAGGAGGGGGGCGTTGGGGACCCGGGGTGGGGGCGTTGGGACGTGGGGGGCATTGGGGATATGGCGGTATTGGGGACAATGGGGGGCATTGGGGATGTGGGGACACGGGTGACACGGGGGTGTTGGGGACATGGGGGGCATTGGGGATGTGGGGAGATGGGGGACATGGGGTATTGGGGACAATGGGGGGACATTTGGGACCCTGGGTGGGGGCATTGGGGACGTGGGGGGCATTGGGGATGTGGGGAGATGGGGGACATGGGGGTAGTTGGGGACATGGGGGGGACATTTGGGACCCTGGGTGGGGGCATTGGGGACGTGGGGGGCATTGGGGATGTGGGAGATGGGGGACATGGGGGGTATTGGGGACATGGGGGGGGACATTTGGGACCCTGGGTGGGGGCATTGGGGACGTGGGGGGCATTGGGGATGTGGGGAGATGGGGGACCCTGGGGGGGGGGCTTTGAGGATGTGGGGGGCACTGGGGACATGAGGGGCATTGGTGACCCTGGGTGGGGGGTATTGGGTACATGGGGGGCATTGGGGACAAGGGGGGGGTATTGGGGACAAGGGGGGGTATTGGTGACCCTGGGTGGGGGTATTGGGTACATGGGGGCATTGGGACAAGGGGGGGTGTTTTGGAGGACTTGGGAGGGGGCAGTAGGGATGTGGGGTACACTGGGACCCTGGATGGGGGACGTTGGGGACACGGGGGGCATTGGGGACCCTGCTGGGAAGGGGGAACGGGCAACATGGGCTAGGGGACATGGAGGAAGCCTTAGGGACATCGGGGGGGGGACGTTGGGGTCATGGGGGGGGCCCTCCGTGTCCCCCCCCCCAAACCCGTGCGCCCCGCAGACCCGCACCTCATCCTGGGAGCCGAGGAGGGATCCTTCACCCTGAACCAGAGCGAGCCCGAGGCCACGCTGGAGCTGGTGGGGCCGGGGGGCACCGAGGGGGCACACCGGGGGGCGGGGGGGGGCCGCGGGGGGGCGGGGGGGGGGGTCCCGCGTTTGGCCAGGTGCCGGGACCCTGGCTCGGCTCCCCCAGCCTGGTCCCCAGCCCCAGCCCTGCTTCTCGGACCCCTAAGTGGTCTCCTGCCCCCCCCCCCCCCCGGCCTGGTCCTGGGCCCCCAAGCTGGTACCCAGAGCCCCAGGCTCCTCCCTGGACCCCAGCTTGTCCCCTGGACCCACCAGCCTGGTCCCTGGACCCCCAACTTGTCCCCCAGACCCCCAGCTTGTTCCCTGGACCCCCAGCTTCTCCCAGACCCCCCCCACCTTGTTCCCCGGACCCACAGCCTGGTCCCTGGACCCCAACTTGTCCCGGACCCCCCCAGCTTGTCCCCCAGACCCCCAGCATGTTCCCTGGACCCCCAGCTTCTCCCAGACCCCCCCCACCTTGTTCCCTGGACCCACAGCCTGGTCCCA